>NC_073693.1:306080668-306285382 GCF_029784155.1 Uranotaenia lowii | reverse complement strand
TTTGAAGGCCATGACTTTAATTTGATTCAATTTATTACAAATTCAATGATTACGGACAATTGATGTGACTTTTTGTTATTTTTATTCAATATAAACCGATTCGCATGCCCACAGAATATTCTAAAAATAATTTCATTTGAATCGGTTGGGTCATTTCGGAGGAGTAGTACTACAAACACCGTTACAAGAGAATTTTATATAATAGATATTGACTTTTTTACTGTAAATCTTAATTTTCAAAAATGAAACACCGGTTAAATCCTAAAGAATATCACCACAGTTCAACTTTCATATTCTCTGAAAAAAGCTATTTTCTCAAAAAAAAAAAAATTAGTTATGTTGACAAAAAGAAATATCGAAGTATACATTTGTCCCATTTATTGGGGCAAGTGAAAACACATAGGTCTTTTTCAGATGCGTCAGTGAAAAAACTTATTTAAAAAATTAATTTAATACTTGTTCTTGTTTGTCTGTTCTATCAACTTTAATTGCTATATCCTAAGTTTTTCTCCGGAATAAATTAATGCTTGGTACTTCAATTTCACTGAATGCTGTTCAACCAAAAGACTTCGATTTACAAAGACATTTACAATAATTTTGAATATCCGCTTCAGATTCAACACTCGGGATATCCTTTCTGGCCATTCTAGAGATAAAATTCTTAAACTGTAGATGTTTCTTAGCTAAATGGCGCGTTTTCACTTGTTCCACCTAAGAAATTACAGGAATTAATATTATTTTTAACACTTTCTGTATGTAAAAAAATGTAAAACAAAATATGTAAAACAAAAACACACTTTTCATGTTAAGTTTGTACTTGAATTGTGTGTAAACAAACAGTTAACGTGTAAACAGTTTTTTGGTGAATGATTGAAAGAAAAGAGTTAAGTTTATTTAATCAAATTTTTTTTTGGGCCCAAATATGATTTAGATGAAGAAATAATGTATACATTTTTTGTAAAAGTTGATAGTTTGCACTTGCTCTAGTCTACTTTCTTATTTGAAAATTCTTCCAGAAAATGCATATTCTCACTTTTTGTCATTAAAAAGTAGATTATTTTATTGATAACTTCAATTTACGTTTGCAAAAAAATCAAATAGTTCATTCGGCCTTTTTAAACTTCAATCCTATCTAATCTATTTCAAAGAACAGACTCTTGTTGAGAGGACGAATGACCAAGTTGGTTAAAATCCTCTATAAATACTCAAAATAGAATAGAATAGATTCTTGTTCAGTTAATGTGTCTAGCGTTCTAGGCGTATTGGATTGTACCAAATTGAATGTAAAGGTTCCCAATTTCTTATTTTCAAACATCCGCAAAGTGCCATAACATTATTTCATATTTATCTTTACCAAATTCATATTTTTGGACAACAATTTACTACTTAAATTAACACGAATTAAAATTGGTTATTTATGTTATATTTGAAATCGTTTATATGGTTTTGATTCGATCGATAAAATTTCAATTCGTGTCACATCTAGGCGTTATATATTACCATGTGCTGTGTACAAATAAGCAAGAAAAAAAAACACGTCTAGGTTGCATATCGCCCCCACGTGCATAAGGAATATAGGTACTTGGTTGAGAAATAGGCGCCTAATTTTTAAATTTTTCCAGCCATCAATGAACTACTTTGGTTACTATTATCTTGCAACGACGTTAGCTAGCGACGCCTCGCCCATGGAAACGAAAAACAAACCCCTCGAAGAAAAGAAAATCTCTAAAAATGGATGCCTGACTTTTCAATTTCAGATTTTGGCAAACAAATATTATATGTTTTATTCGATCAGCAAAATGTCAACCTGAATCACATCTAGGCGTCATTCATAACCATGTGCTGAAGAAATGAGCTAGGAATCAAGAACAAAAAAAAATCACATCAAGGCATCATATCGCCACCATTTGCATTGAAAATATGCTTGGTTGAGAAATACGCGCCAAAATATTCTCACTGATCAGTATGCTATGCCATGGTTACTATCGTCTAACGACGTCAGGTCGCGACGCCTCGACCTTGGAGACGAAAAACAAACCGCCCAAGGGAAAAAAAATCCCGGAAAAATTGAAGGCCATGACTTTCATTTCATTCAAAAAACTACAAATTTAATAATTACGGACAATTGATGAGACTTTGTGTTGTTTTTATTCGATATAAACCGATTCGCATGGCTACAGAATATTCTAAAAATACTTTCATTCGAATCGTTTGGGTCATTTCGGAGGAGTAGTACTACAAACACCGTTACAAGAGAATTTTATATAATAGATTGTTTATATGATAATTTCCAGGAAGCAAAATGAACTCATGAAACCATCGAAGCCTGAACAGATTATTTCTATTATTTTGAAATTATTAAATTTGTTAAAATCTGCATTTCAATTGAATATTATTAAATCTTAAAAATATAACGTAATCCTAAATGAAATCGCAGATCACCATCAACAATGTTCAGGAAATTTTGAAATCAGAACTGCTTCAATTAAAATCTTTAAAATAAAGGGGGAATATATCTAAACATATGTTTTCCTCTTTTCAAAACCAATCGTTTCTTTGTTCAAAGTTCAAAGGAATTAAATGGAATCAATTTGCATTTTTTGCTTGAACAAAAAAAAGGAATTGGCAATACGCAAAATCGCCAGATTTAATGCCATGACAAGTGCTGTTCGGGAACACTTTAATTTGAAACGTGTAAAGTCTATAACTTAAGCGAATCCTTTTGGAAATTATTTTGGTGAAAATATGGATTTTAATTCAAACTGCTTCGAAGGATGAGGATGGTGAATAAAAAGCTATTTGAAAATGATTAGAAATTTTTTTTTTCTTATGTTTTTTTTATTTATTCAGCTCTAAAAAATACACCATCCAACGCTAATTGGGAGCTGAAAGCACTGCGTTAGGCAAAATTTTCGGCAAATACTCCAAAAATTGTCCCGATATTAAAAACAATAGAACAAAACAGAATAAATTTACTGAATGGAATACAGCATATAATCAACATACAGTTATTTATTGAACAAGTTACAAAAATTGGATTTTAAAAGACCCGTTGAGTTTAAATTCTTTGGTTTATTTTGATAGAATTGAGCGGGACGATTCGAGTAAAGGGAAAGAAGGGAAATGTAAAGAAAACTAGGAAAAATAGAAAATGGACGCCTAATTGAACATGGTAAGACGAAGTTTACCGGGTCTGCTAGTTTTCATATAAAAAGGGTATTTCCAATCATTCAAATCTCTTTCTATACGGCAAAAATTTTGAAATTGGAGTATGCTCCATGTAAAACTGAACAATGTTGCTGAAGACATGAAATGTCTATCTCTTCATTCCTGGGCGCTATTAATTTCGTACAGCTAGATTGATGTTCTGCACCACTGTGCAGTGCAGTCAATATGTAGGATTGTTTTTAAGGTCCCACTCAGTGTAAAGATGAGCCAAGAGTAGATATTATGCCGATCATTCAGTTCTTCATCATTCTACATCGACAATTTCTCATCCGCCAATTTCAGGCTGGTACAGAAGACCAACCCGAAACTTGTGTTGATCAGGTAACACTTTCGAAGTACGCTTCCACGTCATGACCACGTCCGAGGTCGTTTCTGTGCTTCCACTTGCTTCGGGAAAGATCGTTGCTAAGTACGTGAGAGAGAGTTTTCCGCACTTTAAAATAGATGTATTTTTTAATTATGATGCCAGACGAGGCCGAAAAACTACCATATGACAGTTCGTTCGTAAGTTTTGTCCAGTATACTTGGTAAGTAGAGTTTTGCTGATTATCTACAATTTCTACCAAGTACTCCTGTTCCTGTGGCATGGATGTCGCCTAAGCACTAGATCGTCCGTAAATCTGACAATCTACTCGACTGCTGGCAACTTCAACGTTAAAATCTGTGAGACAAACCTGCGGCGTTCAAGAGAAAAGATTCGCTTACGGAACCCTATCCTGTAGTACTGTAGATCCTGTAATACTAAAGCAATTTAAACAAGGTAGTAAATGTTTCATCTGACTGCGCATCCATCCTCACACGGAGAAAAAAGTTGGGTATTTTGTGCATTCCTCATCAATAAATATAATAGATTCTACTATAATGTACGATTGATGTCATACATTCAACAATAATTATAGTAGATTCAACTATAAAAATATTACAAATATGATGGATTCAAATTTATTTCTATGATTGATTCAATGAGGTTAACTATAAATATTGTAAATTTAAATTCTGTTCATATTGAAAGTTATCATATCTTAAAATGTTAGTTTTTCATAACAATTTTAAAGCTACGTTTTATTTTATTTAATTTATTATTTCAGCACTTCACATCTAGTTCGTTTTAGCCGCCACGATGGTAGAAATGCTGACCGAAAATCCCGATATCCACGTCCTGGTTCCTCCGCTGTTGTTCTTTTGGCATCTTGATGCATAGTTGTCCAGCAAATTTACTAATCGGTCCCGATATACGTCATTAGAAGTCGGTGCTTCTGCACCCGGCGAAGATTGACTTTGTGGGGGGTGGGGAATTCACTCAATATCATAACATCAGTCTATCATTCGCTATACCGAACTTACGACTTATAATTACTAGTTTCCTGTGAGATCCTGGATTACGTAAAGGAACGTCGAGAACATCAGAATTGTATAGTTGATTCTATTAATTTTTTAGTTGAATGCCTAATATCAATCATACAATAGTAGTTGAATCAATCATATTTACAGTTGAATCAGAATCAATCATATTCATAGTTGATAGCGTAAGGTCATTCAGTAGTTTATAGTTGAATCTATAACATTTATAGTTGAATGCATAACATCAATCATACAATAGTAGTTGAACCTATCATATTTACAGTTGAATCTAAAGCTTAGTTCTTTTAGAAATGGGACACTTTCATTTGCTAATAGCTCGTTAACTAGTTATTGGATATTGAAATTTTTGACAGCATTTTGTTGCCTGTAAAAAGTACTATTCGGACTATTTTTTTCAAAATTTAAAATTTACGGGTTTTTGAGATATGTACGATGCAAGAGAAAAAGAAAAAAATAATTTTGCACAGTTTCCTTGAAAATACGTCATTATCAAATTGATAGCTGACAAAACCGTTGATTATTCAAAGATTTACTGAGTTTTTGTGGTGGATAAGTATACAAACACTGTCAATAATGTCCACAAAGTTCAAATCAAGCATTGGAGAGAAGCACATGATCGGCAACAACGGTAAGGATCATCAAGGAAGTCATGTCTCATACCAGCATTTTTAATTTTCAATAAACGAAAAACTAAGGGTAGATCGCTGAAATGTCCAAAACAATTTTCTCCGATAAGCTGAAAGTGTTGCCTAGTGATGACTCATTGAAATCCAACCTCAAACAACCATTTTTGATAGTTCCAAAGCTCTTAAGCTGTAAAACCGATACCGAAATAAAAACGTTCAAAAATGTGGTCAAAAATAATCAAATTTGTTCATTTCGAAACAACTGTATCCACTAAAATGCTTCCAGTTTCCAGTTTCCAGAGAAGTATTGGACCAAAAAGGATCAGAAATAGAAGAAGGAGGGTGAAGCCACCTAAAATATAGATTTTACGAAGTATAGCTTGGAGAAACTGATCAATACTATGACTGAAAAAAGTGTGCGCCGGCCAATGGGAGATACCAAGAATAAAGTAGAAATTTCTTTAACGAAAAACGGTAAATATTTTTTTTCAAATTTTTTCATGAAAGATCATAACATTAACTTCTTTTTCTTCATAGAAAGTATTTCGATCAAACGAATGGTTTTTTAGATACAGGCATTCGTAACTGTCCCATTTCTAAAAGAACTAAGCTTTATTATATTCATAGTTGATTGCGTGAGATCAATCAGCAGTTTAGAGATGAATCTATTTTATTCATAGTTTAATGTGAAAAAAATCAACTACACCTTTGAAGATTGGCTTAACTAGCCAAAATAATTAGAACAACCAGTCGTCTTTTTTCTCCGTGCATAGCTGCAGAAGCTCCCTTGTGAGATTTACCGTTCAGTTTTTGATTCCCACGCGTCGTTATCCGACTCAGAATTAGCTTCTTCACGTGTTTTCCTATCGAGTCTTGTCGATAAAACAGTCTGCACACTGCCGAAGGATTTTCTCAAGTTTAAGATGCACCTCAGTGTTTTTTCAGTCTTCGGTAACCTAGTCTGTGTAATCTATTGACTAAGAGTGTTCTGGAACGAACGAAGGCTCTCTGAACCACCCTAAATTAAGAAAAGGCCCAGTGTCAACATGGCGATGCTACGCGCCAAAATCATCGGTTTTCCTCGGACACGAAGAGGTTTTTCCGAAGGATCGAGCCACCGTCGATCCTTGCCTTGGTCTCTTTTCCCTACAAATCACCGACGGAACATGTAATCAACTCAACGGTCCGGGAGCGGCCTTCATCAGAAACCCACGATGGGCACAGTCAGAGGCCTATGTGCCATAGTCAGATGCCAGAGCGGCAAGTGTTCGTCAAAATTTGTAATTTAGTTATTAAGTCGTAATACAATCCACTAAAAGTATGTAATGTTTGTTTGAATGAGTGCGGTTTTATTTATTCGGTAAAGAAATATCTGATGCTATCGATCCTGCCATCAGGGGCGATCCTGAACAAAGAGTTTAATCTTGACACTTCATTCGGGCTTATTATGTTCAGCTTGAATGTTGAGTTGAGGAGGAATTGAATTGTGGAGTTCGAGTTAGGATAACCTAAGTTTGTTTACGATCAATGTAAGCTCGAATACATTGAAGAACATTTCCCTAAAATTAATAAAAGATAGTTCAGTTAAGCAATTTTTAACATTTCAATGGGACACTAAATATGACTTTTCTTACAAAGACTAGCCTCATTCAGTTTTCCACAAAATTGATCAGTATTGCAAAGTACTGATAGATGGTGTTGATGATCTGAAAACGAGTTGAATTTAGCCAATGTGGCAGTATTGCAACAACAGACACCTACCGCAACGAAAGTTTCCAGGTTGAGCTTCGAAAACCTCCAACGGTGAGATCGATGGCATTCTGGCTCTTGTGAAGCAGAAAGTTCCACTCTCGGACGTTCCTTCAGTGGCAACAGATACCACTTGACATCGTAGATGGCGTCTATCATGTGATCGTTCTGTAAAAATGAACGGGAAAATATAATCTGTATTCGTAATTTCTCTTCTGATATGAATACTTTGACTGTGAAGATTGTTCCCAGCAAACAAAACTCTAGCAACTGGAAAAATGCTCCAACTAAAAATGCGTATCCCGGTAGATAGTTGGTCGTGTAGCAGAGAAATAGCGAAATACTCATGCAAGAAACAGCACTAACGATTTGTATGAAGTTGATGAAAAAATATCGCTCATCTAGCTCCGATTCGTATCTGTTAAAGAAAAGGGGGATACTCTTTACTCCACCGTTCATTTTTAACTTGCTCAAAGTAATACTTCTCAATTGAACCATGTTCTAAGAAGATGTCTCTCGTTTTCTTTCGGATTGCTTGCTCATCCCGGATTGGAGCTTCCAGAAGCACGTTCAATTCTTGGAGACTACCTTTGAAGACGTCAACCAGTGCTGCCAAATTAACGACGAAAGTAAAATTGCTAAGTCTGCCGCGGACATTACGCTCAAATCCCAAGCCAAGTACGAACAAGCTGAAAGCCAAGAGTTAGAAAGTATCCCGTATGGGAATCCGCATTGATCCCCGGGGAAGAAGTGCGGTTAAAGCAATACTCTCTCGCCATAAACCACATAGATATAAATGGGGTACAGTGCGAATCCGAAGGCTGCACTCAGATAAGTTGCTATTAGAAATTTTCCAACTAGAAAACTGTTTCTCATTAAATCCCTCAGGATGATTCGGTTCAACGGATGATTTGTCTGTTGTCGGTGAAAGTCTTCCAGGTACTTTATGCGGCCTTGGAAAAACTTCCGATGAACTAGAGCGCTGTAAAACTTGAAAAATCCTTGCACGCCAATACCAATAATGGCCAACGATTGCAGGATAAAGATATAATCGGGTAGTAGTACCAGATCGTGTACGGAATGGTGACCATGTAGGTCGTCGTTGCCGTCAGTGACATCCAGGATCGGTAGTTAGGGGCGGTAGTTTTCGGCTATTACATCCGCCCCAACGAAGGTAGCCATTCGACGGGCCAAGTCTCTGAACTCCAGAAAGATCTCCCACGGACGTTTGGCTGCTTGTCATGGTGCCACGGAGTGAATGTTACTGTTGTATTACAAAGTTTAGGTAAAAACGTCCTCAGGTAGCCGTTTAATTACTAATTATGAATATTTCACGATATTTACTGTAACTGGGAGGTGTTGATTCAAGATTGTTTCATACTGGTTGAAAGTCTCACAATTGATGAAGGATGACTTCTGTTTAATTAAATCGTTTTACATCGACCTAAAATTAGAAACTCTCAATCAGAAATGTAATAACAGAAATGGTCGGTTCAAGGTCGGACTTTTCTTACTGTTATAGTAGAAAAATTCATCAATGCGGAAAAGGTTCATGAGATGTCTACGGCCAAGAACCCTTACATCTGTTAATTTTTGTTAATGTTTTATTGATCTATACCAATTTTCATTATAAAAAATATGAAATATTAAATTACATCAACAAGAACCTTCTATAACAAACGATTCCAAGATAAGCTTCGAAAATCCTCCACGGTAAGTGCAACAGCGTTCTGGCTTTTGTGGAGCAAAACTGAAGCCTCAAATACCAACTCCTTTACCGTCGAGATTGTCCCAAGTTAACAAATTTTAAGCAACTCAAAAAAAGTTCCAACAAACGAATCCGCAACCCGGTAAATAGTTGGTTGTGTAGCATAGGAGAAGGGAAATGTTCAATCATGATATCGGCTGAAAAAATATCGTTCGTCCTGATCCGCTATTCTTCCTGATCCGCTGGCTCTATTCTTATTTCGGATTGCCTCCCTCGTCTCTAATAGAAGCTTCCTGGAGCACGTCTTATTCTTGGAGACTCCCCTTGAAGACGTCGACTAGTGCTGCCGAATTCACAACGATTGTTTGCATATTACTTGTTAAAGTCTTCCAAATACTTGGTCCAGGCTCAGAAGAGCTTCCGATGAACAAGAGCGCTTTAAAACTTGAGAAAATCCTTGAGTTCTTTTACCTATTGGCCTGCAAAATTACGATGTTATGGATGACATCCATTATAGGAGTTTTCGGTTACTACGTCAGCTTCATCGAAGGTTGCCATTCGATAGGCCAGGTCTATGAGGTTCAAAAACCCCCAAGGACCCCGGTGAACGTTATTATCAACCCTAGTGAGTGAGGGCGATAGCCTGTAATTACCTGTATGTTTAGAGGTGAATAAGCGTTTTTTTTTATTAGTTGATCATTCCGAGTCACGACAAGCCACCGCGTCCCCCAAATATGCTACTTTGGTTCCATGGATGCAATTGGACGACTCATGATACTAAGTACCCCTACGCCATAAAGTCCACCTGGGGCCTCTGGCCATACTTCCCATCCGGACCCTGCAACAAAGGTCATGTCCGTGATAGGAGATTATACTCGCGCAAAACGCTTAACGCCAATCCTCGGCAACGCCTCTTGTTACGATTCGAAACTAAGGACCCTCTCTCCTCTGACGACTCGAGGTGCGGCCTTTACCTCGTAACTCGAGGCTCGCTTGGTTTGCTCGATTATCGTGCGCTCCGCCTCTGTTCGAGACCACTGCAAGAGACCAATGACCTCTCCTCTAACGACTCGGGATCTTGGCTCCGCTTGGCTTGGCTCGAGGCCTTCTGTTCTTTGCCCGTCTGTGTGCCGAATCGATAGCAGCTTATCCTAGACTCGCGCCTGTTACAGCATACGTCCGGCTTTACGACACTACTCGGATGATTCCCGGCGAAGACGTCATCCTACACCGAGTCGAGTGGCTCACCCCGTCGGATGCCGTGAAGTCACCCTACATGAGAGTATTTCACGGCGTAAATACTCTTTCCTCTACGAGTTCGACTGCGAAGGAGGTCAAGTCTTATCCCCGCAGCTTCCGTCGTAGGGAGGGCGCTCTACTCAGATACTCCGCGACGGTGGGGTTACCTACACAACGTTCGCGACGCACTTAACAGCTCGGCATACGCAGAAGGCAGAGTCCTATCGGATCGGATGCAAACTACTCGAATGTCCATCACCCGAAAGGGTATTCTACTCCGACGTGGTCCGGTCTTCCTCCTCCCTTTTGACTGGCAACCCTAGGCTTTTTGACCGCCGTATGCCGAATCGAGAGCAGCTTCTCCTAGACTCGCGCCTGTCACAGCATACGTACAGCTCTTTGAAGCTTGCGACTCAGATGAGTCCAGACGGTGATGTCATCCTACCCGACTCGAGTGGGTCATCTGACGGCGACGTGAGACGACTCTACCCGAGAGTATTTCGCGACTTGAATACACTTCCCCCTACGAGTTCGACTGCGGAGAAGGTCAAGTCTTATCCCCGGAGCTTCCGTCGTAGGGAGCGCGTTTGACTCGGATACTCCGCGACGGTAACGTTGTATCGTGGTATCCTACACATAGACGCGAATGCGTGTACCAAGAATGCCTGACCTAGTTCCTGGCCAGCACTTCCTCGAACAGGGGGTTAGTTGGTGAATTCAAAACTAAAAAGTTCTAATGGGCAAGTCTAACACGATAGTTTCAGTGAAGGAGACGTTGAAGAACACTATGCAGAAATGTTACGTCATATGAGTAAAGACTCTTAAGTTGCTGGACTGCGAGATGGCGATAAAGGAGTTCCACACATAAGGCGTAACTACTGTAACCATCGGTTCCCCAGACTGCTCAGCCGAGCAAGAACCCCCCTCTAAGCCTCAGGGTCGCACTCTCGAAGATTCGGAACAAGGAAACACCTTGAATGTGCGTTAAAGAATTCCCACCTTTATTTCCCTATATTGTGCTTACAATCTGGCCACTAACACTTCCCTTAGGGTATATTGAGTTGTCCTACCTTGTGGTTGCGTCTTACAGGCGGCGAGCGGGAACAGCCGAGGCATATGGGCCACGGAATGCAGAGATGCCATTCTCTACCGAGAAAGACGGAGAACGGAGAATAAATCACCCCCGTGCGATAGCTGCAAATCACCCGGGTGAGTTTTTTTTGTTTCTCTCCTCACATTATTCGCACCCCGGTTTCGAAAGCCACACACACCTAATTCCAATAGCTCCGGCGTGCGACAATTCGTCACCGTAGAGCACCCCGGTGAACACACAGGACAGGCTGGTTCAAGCCACGAAAAAGCAAAGACAAAAACAAACACGATGGTGTGCATAATAATAGCATCAACAAACGCTAAATATTTCGGGCGAGTGAAACAGTTTCGTATGTGTTGGTAAACACAACAAGCCAAGCCAGCTGCCGTCGCTGTTGTTCTCCGTAGTGAAAACATTTTTTCACTGTAGTGTGTGTTCGCTCTGTCGTGTTGATTTACAGATTCTCTACAGAGGTTCGGCTGAAAATCTCTATGGTGCGTTTCAGAGAATCTCTACCGAGAATCGAAAATCGAGCACGTCGGTGATTCTCGTTAGAGAAATTGCAAGCCTGCCGGAATGGCTTGTCCAAGACGACGGGTACCGGTAGGACTCTTGAATATCGGTCACAGGTAAGGTCAACGGTCTTTGCTGGCACTGCTTGCACGGCTTGTCCACCTATGACGTCTAGGCCGGCGATTGTTGAGGGCTGCCTGGTTGCAATTCCGAACACCACGAGGGGGGAATTCTGGTGCAGATGGTCGGCTCCCACGGTTAAGGTACGGGCGGTTGAAGAACCAGGCCAGGCACAGCACGGATCCAATGACGTCCAGCAAATTTGACGGATACTGGTAATGCGACCAAACCGGTTAAAGTCCTAGAATGACCAGCATGGGTAGACGGATGCTGACAAGGCGGCAGAATGGAATCAACCTTACAACGGCCAGCACTGGTTGGCAGACGCTGGCAAGGCGGCGGGATGGTTTATTAAGCCAAATATCGGGGTCCTGTAGGAACATGATGGTAGAAAGGATTGCACCAGCGTTAAATTCTTGCCTTTTTCGGGGTGGAGTCGAATTGCTACCTGGATGTTCGAACGCTCTTCACGACTGCTAAATGGCGTTGGCAGGATTGTGTGGCTTCGTCGAGATCTTCCATCCGAATGAAACGGATCTTGCATGCGGTCTTTGACCCCGATCTCAGGTCAAAGGCTTTGTGGTACGTCCATGGATTCCTCCCATCATGCCCTCTTGCCATTCTTGGTAATGGTGCTACCAAGATGTACTGCACCATCTATCCGCCAAATACGCTCTCATTGACCCAATCGCGCTAGTTGGTGGTGCGCTAGGAAATGTCAGGTGGTCCTCCTTCGTTGCTCACTAAGGCGCTTCCTTGCATAGTACGCGCTTTTATCAAAGATCCCTTGATCTCTTGAACTAGGCAGCACAGGTTATGCTGGTTACACTACATGCTTTGATTTATAAGACAATCTTGAAAGTTGGCTAGACCTGAAGTACCTGGAGTGTGATCAAACATCCTTACCATGCTAATGTACCACTTTTAGGAAGCCTTCGTTTCGACCACTGAACTCTGTTCTCTGGTTTCTCCGATCAATACCAATCCATGAACCTCGAATCTCCCACGCGAATGCCTGTCTTGGACTAAACGTAATCTGTTGAAATCAAGCTACTATACATTGACCCTTCGTAAAAAAAAGTTGAGCTTCTGGTTGTCTAAGTCAACAGCAACTGTCACATAATATGTCTGGTCATCGCGTACAACCTCTCATGTTCATACCCAAGGCTTTCTATAAGTTTACGAAAATTTTTTTTTCGAAAATCAAGCTTTTTCAATATAAATATGCTGATGCATCATCGATGCTAATCTTCGTGCTGTCGAGAGATGAAACACACAAACTTCCTTAAACCTAGTAGACGCATGCTTTAATAACCTTAACTGGAAGAAACATCTAGTGAACTCAAACCTTACTTACCTTACTTACTGTCACTCGACTGAAGATTGTAATATACTATTCTTGGATTGTCGACTTAACATAATAAACAACTTCACCACTGACTTAAGTTACCGGTTCTATTCTTGCTACGGAGTCACGATTTTCTGAAACCCTATCTTCATCGCCCTTAGATCAACTTCGGTAACTCTTGGCTTCAGGCCTTACCAGACTTCGATGACACACCTTGAAGCCAGATCTACGGGAGGTGACTATGGCCTCAAAGTCTTGAAGGCTTATTGTTGCTAAGGTAACCCAAAAGGGAATTTTTGAGTTTGTTGTTCCTTCAAAGATTCAAATCTAGCGAGGTGAAAATGGCGGGGTTGCGGAGGTTCTTGACGACATATAATTTCAAAATCAAAAATAAGGATTTGATGTGCCCTTCCCTTTATATCTTACCGTATCTACTGACCTATGAAACATAAATTAACAAACGACTTGACGTCTCCATAATGGCGTTATGTAGGGATTATTGATAATTCCGGATGTCATCGACTCTTTGTCGTAAGTTACACAAATCTTCATGATGATAGCTTCGCCCTTGTTTCTTGTCCTTTTTAATCTTTTCTCCGTTATCCGACTGACAATAGTTTGGAGTTTTGGGTGCTTAAGTGAATGCACCTGGAGATACCCTACACTTTTCTTCTGCGGTTTTAGTACGGTGGACGATCGAGGAGTTTTACACCGGATTCAGCGCTTTCAACCATGAGTTCATGCTGAAACTTTCTTCAGCAACACTGACAAAGATCAACGTCGATGAAATTCTAAAATCCAATTATGAGTAAGAACGCCGCGGCGTTGATCTAATCGATGGAAGATTTTCTGAGCTTTGACCTGGTATACCAATCGATCGTTTTACAGTTTCTACATCGTTAGTTTTTGAGAGATGTCCATAAGGGGCTTCAGAAACCTTTGTGAACCGGCTATTTCCCAAAGCTTGCACTTCCTGATTCTTTTGGAAAGCCGCCCTTATAATTGAAACTATCGTTGGAGGTGGTCCCGAAAGCGACTTACACCCCTTAAGATATGATATACCCTTAGAACCAGATGTTAGTTTGAAGGAGATAGTCAAAAGTTCTTGGTGTCAACCTCACCGCACTGAGTTGACAGCCTTTGGGACTTTTCTATCAGGAAAATGCGTCAAATACGCTCATACCCTGTAGAATTGGTTGCAAGCAAAGTGCAGAGTGACTGCTTGTTCGGTTTTATTTGCCTGTCTATTTTTTCACGAATAACACTCTGGCACTTGACCAAGTAATCCTGTTGATGCCTTGTTGATTCCGTTGATTTCAACAAAAATTAAATAATATTTTCTCTTTTTTTCTTTCAGATATGAACAGCAGTGCTCTAATAAGTGATCAAGGTGAGTTTCATATTTTCAACCGGTATTCCGTGGCATTCTTGAGAATTAAATTGTTACCATTAAATAAGTCAAGATAACTATACTCTCTACTGAACTTAACCTTGAACAAGGGATTTCATTTAACTTTTAATGAAATTCTCGGTTGATACAAATTTTTGTGGGTTCAAAACCTCTGTTCAACGGAATGGTCGAAAACTTTTGAAACTGTGACGGTCTCAACAAGACATCCTCAGGTGTTCCGCAAGGTGGTCACTTATGGCCCCTACTATTCATTCTGTTGATGAACAGCTTGCAACGATTGCTTTGATTTGAGGCTGACTGCCTCAAATCATTTTTCTCCGTGAAAAATCTGTTGGAGACTTTAAAATTGTTTGAACGTTTTTTTTTCTTATTTACTTTTTTATTTACTTCAGAAGACTACCATAATGTAGTTTCAAGTATCCAATTGAACATATGGAAACTTTATTAATTAACAAACTTGATCAACATTGCAAAAAATTGATAAATTGTTTTCATAATCTGCAAGCAATAGAGAAAACTATAAGTATCTACACATCCATTTAAATTGCATGCTCAAATACCGTACCACAACAAACGTTTCGACATTGAGAATCGCCAAGCCGCCGATTGTCATATTCACTGCGTTTTGGCTTTTGTGAAGCATAAAATTCCACATGCGTTTTTCCTCCTTCGGTAAAAGGTACCACTTGACATCGTAGATCGATAGAACCATATCTTCGTTCTGGAAAAGAGAGAAAAAAACTCTGTTGCAGTGCGTTAGCTAGACAAGCTGATAACTTTGTACCTGAACGGTGAAGATCGTACCCAGTAGACAAAATTCCAACAGTTGAAAGAACGCTCCAATCAAGAAACCATAACCCGGTATGTAGTTGTCCATGTAGCACAGAAACAAAATCATAGCCAAACAGGCAACCGAAGTTGTTATTTGGATGAAGTTTAATCCGAAATAGCCCTTCTCCAGCTCGACCTGGTAGCTGTTAAAGGGTGATGTTAAAAAATTACGGAAAAGAAACTGAACCACCCGTTCCACTGTTATACCTTATGACTTCGTAGTGTTCAGCGAAAATTTCCTTGGTCCTCTTTCGGATCGCCTTCAGGTCTGGTTTGGACGCTTCCAAAAGGTCATTCATATCCTGCAAGCTGCCCTTGTAAACCTCAACCAAGACCGTCAAATTCGCCATGTAGAACAGCAGGGCCGAATCGGCAGCAGCGATCCCAATGAGTGCCGTCGTTAGAAGCGAAAACTGAAAGACAACCGTGGCGAAAAAACCCACCACACTCTCCGAATCTATTCCCGGGACCAGGACATTGATAGCTAGCATTCTCTCCCGGTATACAATGTAGTAATAAAACGGGTACATCCCGTAGCCGGCTACTGCCATAAAGTACGCTACCAGCAGCAACTTGTTCAAGGTGTACGTTTGTCGCATCCGTTCCGTAAGCAACTGGCTCCTGGAGTGGTGTTTGTTTTCCTCATGAAATAGCTCCAAGTAGACTCCACGTTCGATGAAGAAATTACGGTTGGCCAAAACGTTGTACAGCTTGTACAAACCTTGGATGCCCATCCCGACTGGGGCCAACGTTTTCAGGATTTGAAGGAACCCGGAAGTATGAAACCATAAAGTGTAGATGAGGAAAACGAAGTACAGAGCTATGAACAGCATGGTCCTATAGGTACGCAGATTTGGACGGTAGTTATCTTGCAGGACATCAGCTCCAACTAAACGGGCCATCCGACGTATCAGCGCAATGTTAGTTCGAAACAGTTCCACTGAAGTTTCGTTCTGCATGGTTATCCGGTAGCTTTTGACAGGGTAATGTCGTTTCAGATGAACTATGACGATTTTTTTAACTCTTGAAGCCAGATCTCCATTCGTCGATGCATAATTAATGACGTTTAAGGTGCGAAGGTTAGAACATGACGTTCATTGCATAATTTATAGATTTGTCATGGTATCTGATGTGTGAATTGTTACGCACTTATGAGCTCGTGTGGTCATGACGCAAATGGAAAAGTCTCCATTTGAAATTAGACGCATGTAAAGAGTCTTTGAATTATGTATAGCTGAACTCGGATACTCAGGGTCATGAGGGTGTGTGAACCGGGCACATTGAACTTCGACCCTGAACTGCGCAAATCAGTTGATGAGTTCCACACGCAGTTCTTCAGCCTTTATATTTCTTCGAGGGCGCCTCATTGTCCAAAGGAAATTACGTCACAAGGACCTCGACAAGGACCTAAGTATTAATCTTAACCAGCTCTGAATCGTTGAGAGGCACGAGGTCCTCACTGAGCTCCTATCCCGATCTCCTCAATATTGGACCTGTTCCTTGAGAAAACCAGGTCTAGATTCACTTAGTGAAGCACTTTGCCTTTTCGCTTATGATTGATCACTTCAACCCCACCAGATACCTAATCTGGATAACTGAGAGCTCTCCGGATGTTCCAACTCGTTGCTCGTTCGCCTCCAATAAGACGAATTTGTCTTGTTGACTACCTTGTCAATTAAAGCCAATAAATGCCACTTGGTACAGCTACTGGATTCTGATCCAGTGACTACACCGGTAATCCATCCGAGGTTTTTGTTGCGTTTAGGAGTTGAATGAAGTAATCACGAAGCAGACCGAATTTCTCTACGAAAAGGTTCAGGTACAGGTACCCATCTTGACCATGGATATCGATGATTTCCATGCTACAATATCTATAGGCCTGTGATCAACTCTAAGAAATACCTTCATCTCTAAGAAATAAAAAATAGAAAAACAATTAAAATTCGTTGAGGGTCACGTGGATACAGTTGAACGTGCTTGAACCAGGTTTTGTTCACCCACGTAACAAGTATGTACCGTTTAGGATCATATGACAGACAAATACGTTACGCAGCTCCGAGCACATATTTCGGCTTCTATTATAACGAAGACAATCAGATGTTTTAGTGTTGTTTGGTAGCCTATAGATCTGGAAGCAGGGTCTTCATAATCTCGTGGTTCGTAGAGAAATTTGGTCTGCTACGTTGAACCCTCTTCAACATTATAATAACCCAGAGCAAATCGCACATACTGTTGGAAGTCGCTTCAGCTAAAGACCTCACTATGCCTCCAAATAACTAGATTTCAACCCTTAGAGCTCTAGGCCATAAGTAGGTCGAATTACCGTTCAGAGTTCATTCGTAGCATGTGAACCAGTGCTTTTGCAGACCATTCTTGAGGATTGATTTACGTTTGCGTTATGCTATGAATCAGAAAAAAATCTTGTTTAACGTTTAAACCTTCTTCGATCACACCGCTGCTGGCCAGTCATCATGACCCGGAGAATGTACACACGCTACTCATGAATAAAATTTTCAGCAGTGTTAGTAATAGTTTTCGCTTGCTCTTAGTCGCCAACATCAAGATCTACAACCTCATCTCTGCCCCTCTTTTTAGGAATAGGTACTCACTTCGTTCGTTACGGTAGTCTGTGCATTCACCAAGGTTTATTACTAAACCTTCAGTCAGACGGCACCAACGATCGTAAGTCAGCTACTAACAGACAGACGCTCAGCTACAGCTACATTTCCTCGTTAAACGTCGTAGGGAGTTTCTGAGGTGACTAACAGGACCTTAAAATCATACGGCTATGTTAAGGTTTCCCCCTCGCTCGTTAATTTTGTCTTCATTGATCACCTCTCCGACAATCTTAATTCCCCGAATATACACGCTACTCATGATTAAACTAAATTCCTTGCAATGACATTTGCCTATGTTAGACTCAACGCTTCCCAACTTTTTAAACTACTGAACGTTTAGCAGTTGAAGACTATGGTTTAGGTCAACCTTTACGCAATATCTCGTTAAATCAATATGACAAGGTAAATAAATATTTCGCGATAGTATACATTCAAAAAACTTTTCATACGAACGGTCTACGTGAAAATTCAGGTGAATTTAACGTTTTCTTTTCGTCTGAGTGTAGAATTTCAATTCTTTGTTCAGTTTATGCATTTGGAAATTCTTGTAAGCTACTCTCGGTAAAATTGACCTTTTAGGTGAACCAAAACTAGAAGAACGTAAACACGATATTACCTACTTAGTAAATTTCCTTGTTTATTATTTAACAAAGTTAATTAACATTGCAAAACACTGATAAATTGTTTTAATAATCTGAAAATAAAGATAAAATTGTTAACTGCTCAAAGCTTACAGTGCTAATGCGTATACCTCAACAAAGGTTTCCACGTTGAGCACCGCTAAACCACCGATCGTCAGATTAACCGCATTCTGACTCTTGTGAAGCATGAAGCTCCACATGCGTCGTTCATCCGCTGGTAAAAGATACCACTTGACCTCGTAGATGGATCGAATCATCGCTTCGTTCTACAACGAGATATCTTTTTCTTGGATGTGTTAGCTTGCTAAGACGGAAGAACACTTACCTGAACGGTGTAAATTGTGCCCAAAAGACAAAATTCCAACAGTTGAAACAAGGCCCCTATCACAAACCCATATCCTGGCAAATAGTTGATCATGTAGCACAGGAACATATGAATTGCCAGACTGCATACCGAAGTCGTAACTTGAACAAAGTTCAACGTGAAATAGTTCTTGTCCAACTCCAACTGATATCTGTGGAATAAAATGACCAAGAATCCTTAAACAGTTTCACAACATTATTTTTTTCAATACCTTATAATCGCGTAGTGTTCGGCAAAGATTTCCTTGGTTTTCTGTCGGATTGCCCTTACATCGCGTTTGGATGCTTCCAGCAGGTCGTTGAGCTCCTGCAAACTGCCCTTGAAGACCTCAACCAGGGTTGTCAGGTTGGCGATGAACACCAAGATCGCTGAATCTGCAGCCGTTATTCCAGTGAGGGCCAGCGCCAGAAGCGAGAAGTGAAAGACAACGGTTATCGCATAACCCACATTGGACTCCCAATCGATTCCGGGTATTAATACTGCAAGTGCCAAGGCCTTCTCTCGGTATACGACGTAGTAGTACAACGGATACAAACCGAACCCGGCGATGGCGAAGGCATACGCCGCCAACAATAACTTATTCAAAGTATGCGTTTGCACCATTCGTTTTGTAATAAGCTTTTTCCTCGAATGGTGTTTGTTTTTCTGATGAAATTGGTCCAAATAGTGTTCGTGGGCGATGAAGAATTCCCTCTGAATCACAGCGTTGTACAACTTGTACAAACCCTGAAGGCCCATGCCAAGCGGAGCCAGAGTCTTCAAGATTTGAATGTAATCGGATGAATAGTACCAGAAAGTGTAGAAACTGCAGCCGAGGTAAATTATTATAAAGGTTAGCGTTCTCAGGGTGCGGATGTTCGGACGGTAGTTTGGTCTCAGGACATCTGCCCCAACGACTCTGGTCAACCGACGAATAAGTGCAATGTTGATCCGATAGATTTCTAAGGAATTATCGTACTCCATGGTGGTCCGATTGCTTATGGCAGGGCATAGTTATTTTAGCTGAAGTCTAGGGGCTACGGGGTCTTCGGAACCAATTAACCAACTGCATAATTTATAACGTTTGTTTGCTAGAACTCATCAAGGTACTAGGGCCATTGTTCTAGGGTTTTTTATGACGATTCTTGAATATTTTATGATGTCAACGATTGGAATGAAACCCACCTTTTTCACATTCTTTACTGTGAATTGTAATCATTTAGAAGGACGACTTGGTGGATAATGTTCATTTTTTAGAGCTCCAAATACTAAATTTTCTTCCTTGAAATTCAAAAATTACAAAGTCAAAATGGATGAATTTCTCTATGAATAGAGAGACATTTCCGGTTCTTCCCACTTTTTCTACGGTTATTCTCAGGTTCTTTAATGTTCTCGCCGGGAAATCCTCTTTTTAGATGGGAAATGACTGACTAGTCAGCAGGGTTGATAGATACGTTTCTTGTTCGTCTACGGTCGTTTGAATGCGATTGGTGAATGCTGGACTATGAAATTTTTTTAGCTTCACACGACTGGGGTATGAGTAACTGGCAAACGAAGTGACCCCATTTGAGGAACAGTCAATTGAGTTTGACGGGCCAAGAGGCTTCACAGTCATAGCTTTACGCCTCAAAACGATGAATTTTCTCAAGCCGGCTCAAGAGTAAACTTCTCAGCAATGTTAGTAATAGTTTTCGCTTGCTTCCAGTCGCCAACATCAAGATCTACAACCTTATCTCTGCCCCCTCTTCTTAGGAATAGAAACTCACTTCGTTCGTTGCGGCAGTCTGTGCATTCACTTAGGTTGAACCTTCAGTCAGACGGCACCAACAATCGTAAGTCGGCTACTCTCAAACAGACGCTCAGCTTCAGCATTTTTTCGTAAAACGTCGGAATGAGTTTCTGAGACGACTAAGAAGGCTTTTAAACCATATGAGTATACCCGATCTTAATTATGTTACGTTGAAACGTTACGTTCTTTGGTAACCTCTACGACAATCTTCATATCACGAGTATACACGCTACTCATGATTAAACTGAATTCCTTGCAATGACATTTACCTTTGTCTGACTCAACGCTTCTCACTTTCTAATCTACTGAACAACGTTTAGCAGTCGAAGACTATGATCTAGGCCGATCTTCACGCAAGCCTCTTTTTCTTGGATGTGTTAGCTTGCTAAGACGGAAGAACACTTACCTGAACGGTGTAAATTGTGCCCAAAAGACAAAATTCCAACAGTTGAAACAAGGCCCCTATCATGAACCCATATCCCGGCAAATAGTTGATCATGTAGCACAGGAACATATGAATTGCCAGACTGCATACCGAAGTCGTAACTTGAACAAAGTTCAACGTGAAATAGTTCTTGTCCAACTCCAACTGATACCTGTGGGTTAAAATGACCAAGAATTCTTAAACAGTTCCACATAGTTTTTTTTCAATACCTTATGATCGCGTAGTGTTCGGCAAAGATTTCCTTGGTTTTCTGTCGGATTGCTTCCACATCGCGTACAGGTGCTTCCAGCAGGTTGTTGATCTCCTGCAAACTACCCTTGAAGACCTCAACCAGGGTTGTCAAGTTGGCGATGAACGCCAAGATCGCTGAATCTGCAGCCGTTATTCCGGTGAGGGCCAGCGTCAGAAGCGAGAAGTGAAAGACAACGGTTATCGCATAACCCACATTGGACTCCCAATCGATTCCGGGTATTAATACTGCAAGTGCCAAGGCCTTCTCTCGGTATATGACGTAGTAGTACAACGGATAAAAACCGAATCCGGCGATGGTAAAAGCATACGCCGCCAACAATAGCTTATTCACAGTATACGTTTGCGCCATTCGTTTTGTAATAAGCTTTTTCCTCGGATGGTGTTTGTTTTTCTGATGAAATTGGTCCAAATTGTGTTCTTGGGCGATGAAGAATTCCCTCTGTATCACAGCGTTGTACAACTTGTACAAACCCTGAAGGCCAATGCCAAGCGGAGCCAGAGTCTTCAAGATTTGAATGTAATCGGATGAATAGTACCAGAAAGTGTAGAAACTGCAGCCGAAGTAAATTATTACAAATGTTAGCGTTCTCAGGGTGCGGATGTTCGGACGGTAGTTTGGTCTCAGGATATCTGCCCCAACGACTCTAGTCAACCGACGAATAAGTGCAATGTTGATCCGATAGATTTCCAACGAATTTTCGTACTCCATGGTGGTTCGGTTGCTTATGGCAGGGCATAGTTATTTTAGCTGAAGTCTAGGGACTACGGGGTCTTCGGAACCAATTAACCATGTTTTACTGCATAATTTATAACGTTTGTTTTTTACAACTCATCAAGGTACTAGGGCCATTGTACTAGGGGTTTTTATGACGATTCTTGAATATTTTATGATGTAGCTATTGAAATGAATACCACCTTTTTCACATTTTTTACTGTGAATTGTAGTCATTAAGAAGGACGACTTGTTGCATAATATAACATGTTCATTGTCCGAGCTTAAAATACTCACTTTTCTTCGTTTTGATTCACAAATCACAACGTCAAAAGGTAAATGAGCTTTTTTATGAATATAGTGTTCTATAACACATATACGGTTCTTCCTACTTTTTCTGCGGTTATTCTCAGGTTCATTATTAATATCGCCGGAAAACCCTACTTTTTGTATGGGCAATGACTAGCTAGATGCCGAGCCGAGTTGCAGATAGAACCATTGACTGAACCTCCAGTTCGATGGCTTTCTTTAATTTCTTTGTAGAGTGTCCCGCAGAAGTCCCCCCAAAACGTTGTATGTTCTCAATACGATCGCTACAGAACCGCTCACGGAGTTCACTTTAATGCTTTGTGTCAATTGAACACCTAAACGCGATGCAGTAGGTATGCTCTCAAATCCGTGAGGTGGATTTTTAGCACACGTGCGCCAGGATAAAATAGAGTAAATGGCTGAAATTAAGCCACGCCATATGTTCTTCTGTTTAGTCCGAGATCCGGTTCGAAGGACCAAATTTCGTCTCTTTAGAGTCATGGGCGTCGTTGTGGTGTATACATATGTTCATATTATTCAGCATTAATGTTTACCATACACTTTGAGGTATTTATCCTTTTGTCATTTTAAACTGCTATTTTAAACTAGTTAAGCATTACACACTTCTATAATATCTTCGTACAATTTAAGGAAAGGTACATCCATGATGATCGATTGACAGTTTTGCATGACATCATGGCCGTGCCTTCTATGTTCTGCCATCATAAATTCTCATCTCAATCCTTCTCCAAATTGTATCATCAAACTCTTCTATCAAAGCTTCTTTTTTGACTCTCTCGTCAGATTTAAGATATTGGATTTAAAATTAGTTTGAGAGGCAATTATAGCACAATATCCGGTTCATACAAAGAACTATGTTGATTTGAGCCTCCCACCAATCTCCCAATCATCCAACTCTTGGTATCACACTGTCCCATGTGATCTCACATCAAACTCTCCCATAAAACTCTCCTATAAAACTCCAAACTCAAATCTTTTATGAAGAACTATTATAAAATGCAGTAACCTCTTTTTCGTAATTTCAATATTCATAAACATTTTCTAGCCAAATTTCCCGATAAATTTTCAATGAGGTATTGTAATTTTATTTCTCAAAATTCTCGTGTTAAATCAAAATTCTTCTACCTTACTCATAATCAAACTCTCTCACTCTCAATTTTCCAAACTCTCTCTCTCTCTCTCAATTTTCCATCGGATTCTCAATTGCAACTATCTAACTATGAAAGTTCTACGTCATCAAGCTATGACATAGAACTTTCCTGTCTTACTGTTACACTTTGATATACCTTCACTTTATGGAAATTCTTATCGAACACTTTCTATTTCGTTACTCCATCCCCGATTTCACCCTTTCTGTTTCAGTTTTCTATCAAACTCACTCTGAACTATAGAGTACTCTTACATATGTTGTGCTACCCGCAGAGTTGCCAAAATTTTTTTTTCAAAAATAAGGTAACTGGTGAAATAAAAATCAGGCTTAATCAAGCTGCGTTAAAGTAACGGAAATTTCGCTCAAAGTGATGACCTTTTTTTTGGTCATCGCTCCACATTTTCACTCTAATATGTGTTGTGAGTCAACTTGGTTGAATAATTATACTGAATCAAGGCAATCAAAAGATGAAATATTCCTTTTTCTAAATAAGAATTAAGGGGAATATTTCGATTGCTTTGAATCAACCACATTTTCACTTTTTCACTTCAGAAATGGTACCTAATACAGTTCCTATGATGAAAAATCATCACATTCGCAAAAATCAGGCAAAATCAGGCATATTTTCAAAAATCGGGGAAATTCAATGGCTTATCAGGTTTAGTCATACGTTGCAAATCTTAGAATTCTTCCTCTTTACGTTCTCGCTCTGAGAATTCTTTGGGCCCGGCTAATATAACTACCTAAATGGGCATGGCGACGAATGTGTTAACACTCACCTCTTTCATCAAACTGTCACATAAATCTCTTCGCTGAAATTCTCTGAAGAAATGGTTTCGCTCCTCTGAAACCTCAAGCTCTCTTGTCAATAAAAACTCTTTCTTCATAAACTCTCACTAAATTAATGCATCAAATTCTCACAACAGACTTTCTCTTTAAATTTTTCTGCTGCTTCTTGTCACCAGGGTTGCCAACATTTTTTTTTTAATTTAAGAACTTGAGAAATAATAATCAGGATACATGTTTCAGCGGAAATTTCGGTCGAAGTGAGGACCTTCTTTTTTATTTGTTTGCTCATTAATTCACATTTTGACCTCCACTAATGTCTTTAATGCGGTTCCGTTCTATTCATTTTCCGTCATAAAGCTATGATCATTTAGTATCCGGGCACAATATTTCGGTGATAGCTACGTTAATAGAGCTCGTACTTTAGTAGTGTTGTGTTGGTTATGAAAAGGACTATCTTTCCTATTTTTGATAGATTTTTGATTAATTTTTTTTTTAAATGTCATATTAACATCTTCATTTCCTCCATAGAAAGTTTTTCGATCAAATGAATAGTTTTGAAAATACACACGTTTGTCACACGGCTGTCCCAATATCATCATGTTGGTTCAGAAACCAAATTCAAACTTGGTCCTCTAACCAGCATGAACGATACTGGGAAGAGTTGGACACTTGTCGTCAAACTAAATTAGTTTTAGAAAAACCATCTCCAATCATATCGAGTTACTTATTAACTTTAAATAAATCTCATTGCAGCATCTTGATCAGAGCACTCTCCGGTCATTGTAAACTCAACTATCACATGCACAACATTCAGCGTGCTGAATCTCCAGTATGTGGTAGTTGTGAATCAGATGTGGAAGATCCCTTCCATCTTATATGTAACTGTCCCTCATTTGCCAGACTACGTTTTCGTACTCTGGGATCTTACGCTTTAAGCGAATCTGAGTTTAAGAAATTAAACTTAAAAAACATTCTATCATTCCTTACCGAATGTAGAAAAGAGCTTTAATGCTAATAATCCCTAGTGGAAAGGCTTTATGCCATCTTAAATAGATTGAATTTATTTCTTCCTTTTATAGGTTTTTCAGGTTTCTCAGGTAAATGATGAAATCTTGGATAAAAAAAAGGCTAGGCACAATTTTCCCGTTTGTTTGGATAACGTGCCGCTATTAAGCCTATCTCCATTCTGATGCCTGATACCTGATGATCATTTACTATCCGGGCACTTTAATTTCGGGGATAGCTACGTTAATAGAGCTCGTACTTTAGTAGTGTTGTGTTGGTTATGAAAAGGACTATCTTTCCTATTTTTGATAGATTTTTGATTAATTTTTTTTTTATATTTTTACATTAAATGTCATATTAACATCTTCATTTCCTCCATAGAAAGTTTTTCGATCAAATAAATAGTTTTGAAAATACACACGTTTGTAACTGCCCGGATTCTAAATGATCATAGGCTTATTCACAAAAATCAGGGTAAATCAGTTTTATTTCCAAAAATCAGGGAAAAACAAAGGCTAATCAGGTTATCAGGTTGGGACTCCAAAATCAGGCAAATCCTGAAAAATTAGACAAATTGGCAACCCTGTACTGTCACTTCAGTCATTGAGAAAATTCGCCCGTCTTCCATGCTAACCAACCCTCTCTTTTTCCTCTATTCTTCTGTTTTTTTTGTGATTTCGTCTCGTTTTGGTCCAAAAATAAGTCCATAATATATGGGCCCTTTACCTTCAATAGAATCTTTAAATACTGTAATTAAGCTGTTTTTTGATGCTCTCTTGTCATACTTTTCTTTTCAATATTATATTTTCAATATTATATTTTCAATATTAGTTTTTGGAAATTCTTATCACGAAATACTTCCTATTTCATTACTTAATCTCCGATTTCAATTTTTTTGTTCCAATTTTCTATCAAATTCACTCTGAATTTACAGAACTCATACATATGTTGTGCTACCAGCTACCAGTACTCTGCCACCATATTTCTTATCAAATCCTCTCTTAACACTCACCTCTCTCATCAAACTGTCACTCTTTTGTAAAAAAAACTTTCTTCAAACACTTTCACTAAACTAATGCATCAAATTATCTCGACAGACTTTCTGTTTAAACTTTTCTGCTTTTTGACTGCTGTTAAATGCGCAAGCAGTGAGTGATTCGCGCAAGCAAAATTGTCTCTTTGGCAGCACGGCTTAAAGAATACTTGCAAGCAATTTTGGCTCACGTCTAACTCGTTATACTCATAATTGGGAAATTTAATGTTAATAATTGAATAATTTGAGTTAGCAAATAAAGTTATAATCTAAACATTCGCTGTTAATCTAGATAACATGAACATGCAAGGGGACAAACATGTCATATTCGAAAATTTAAACGTTGCTTATGTAAAAAATGCTCCTTAATACTCTGGTTATCATATTATTCCATAAATTAATTAAGAATTTTGAATGCTGTATGAAACAATCTGTTTTAAAACTTCAGCATTCGTGATTTTTTTTTTGTATTTATATCACAACATTCAAAATTTTAATCAAACATTTGTTCAAAGAAACAAAAGTATATTTAAGCAAGACGTCTTGCAATAAAAACTTGTTCCAAAGTTACTACCGAAGTGCATGCGTACACAAAGTTTGTTCAACAAAATCAAATGTGGCACCAAGTGTTTAAACCGATAATGGGCCGTTCACATACCACGTGGACAACTTATGGAAAGGGGATGTATGGAAATGTCCACACTTATCCACGGAGAGGAGGTAGGGGTTTTGGTCATGTCCACTTGGACATACTTACTTCCAAAATATTTTCTAAGGGTGAATAAATTTTAAGATGTTTTAATCAAAATTGTAAATTGCAAAGCTCTCCAGTTTAAGTTTAAATAAATAGTAGCCACTAGAAGGCAAGTGATAGATATGAATGTTTAGAAATTAAATTTTTATAAATTATTTTATATCAGGAAATGCTTTTTCGTTTTTTTTTTCAAAATCAACCATTTCAACAACGAAAAGGCAAGAAGTAATTGTTTCTAGTATCAAAACCAACATATCTAGTGGCTTAGTGCTGCATTTGTTTTTGTTGAACAAACTTTTCAAATTAAGTTAATATAGTGAAAAAGTCAATATATCGACATGTTTGTTCTTATGTGATGAATATACGGGTAAATTGAATGTTATGAGTATAAATACAGGATTTTGTAGTCTTTTTTTAGATGTTGGTGTTAGTTCTAGCACCCAAAAATGCTTAACATTGTTTAAATCGTTTATTTAGTTTAATAAAATTAGTTGTTCTTAACTGCCAATTCAAAAAAAAAGTTAATTCAAGTGTTCATTTGGTTCATTTTGCGTGCAAGTTTTGCTCACTCCGGGCTGCCATTCCAGAAAAAATGAGAGATTGCTTACGCTCTCTTTCCTTGCGCATTTAACACAGGTTGCTTTTTGCCACTTTAGTAATTGGGTGAATTCTCCCATCTCTCATGCAGAGATGTCAACTGTTTTTCAATAAAGTCTGGAAGATGTTTATAAACATGTCTGGAACAGTCTGGATGGCGAGTTTTATAGGTTTTGTAGGGTTTTTGGTCACCAGATTACAATATTGCATATGCTCATGTCTTGATAATGATCATACATTATAAACACTATCAACACGGTGCCACTTATTCGGGAATGTCGGGAAATACGGGAAAAAGTTGGAATTTTAAATCCATCAAGAAAAAGTCAGAAATCGGGAATGTTTGGCTTAACTCTGCCGTGATATGCCGAAGTGACGTATATGCCATTTTTAGTTTTCGCCAATAAGAGTGTTTTTCTCTTTTCCCTATTTTCCACTTCTCCGGGACTTTTCATGAAATGTGATTCTGTATACAGATTACATTTTATGAAAAGTCCCGCAGAAGTGAAGAATGAGTAAAAAGAGAAAAACACTCTTATTGGTCATAACTGAAAATAAATGACATATACGTCACTCCGGCATATAACGGCAGAGCAACCCAGTGTATATATTTTAGTGAATCCTTTGCACTTGGATAACTGAAAAATTTTGAAACTAACATCCAAACCGTGTTCTGAAAAATTACACTCGAAACTTCGAGCAACTTAAAAATGATAAAATTATAGACTTTAGTTTCCAGTTGCTACCAAAGAAAAAACTGGTGGAAATGTAAAATTTTTCGGTTCGAATTTCTTTGCGGTCCTTAATCCTTTTAATACCTAGCCAAATAGCCGCATTTGCGAAGGTTTACAAAAAAAAACGAACGTAGAAGTGATATTCACAAAATTCAAGAAACAATGTTGTGTACAGGGAATGGCGAATATAAATGTACTTATTTTATTTTTTTAACTTTTGAGAAATAGGTCTGCATAAAAATCGAAATAAACGATTTATCGTCGTTTGGTGTTAAATAAAAGGGTTAATAGTGTTAACATGTCAACTCTCGTTTAGCTTGCATCTTCTATTTAGTTTGTAATAGAATGTCTGATTATGCAAATAGTTTAAATTACAAGTTAACCATGTGTAATTGAAAATACATTAGAAATAGGCACTTCGATTATGGGTCGATATCTGCTTATTTATGAAGTGAAGTCAGAGATCCGTCGTTTACTTTTTTAGTTAAGGTTGCTAGAATTTTTCCAGCACGTATCCGGGTCGAGCAAATCCTGGCTATTTTATCTAAAATCTTGCAAAATTTGGGAATTAGTTTTTAAAATTTTCAATCCAAAATCCGGGCAATCTCCATCAAAGTTCGTTAAAACCTAGAATTATTCGAAATAAATCAAGAAAAAAAAACACTTGAATCGGCATTTTTATCGAAACACTTCAACAGATTTTAAATCGTATGTAAGGCTTCCAGAGAATCTTGATTATTTTTGCGATTATTTTGGTTGAACTTGCTCTAAAAAAATCATTTTTGGACGCAAAAACAAAAGATTATAATAATAATAACTCATTTCAAGATTTTGTTTGGTTTTACAAATAAAGTGAATAAATCCGAGCAACCGGGCAATCGGGCAAGATTTCTTTAGAAAGATTTCTTGAATCTTTGAATATTTAAATAGAAACACAGTTCAGAAAAATAAGAAGTACATATTTATAATGAATAAAATTTCAATAAATACCTAGCATAGTTACGAGCTTTGAGCATAGCCTCTATGTTATATTGGAATTTAACATTTTGGACATTTATTACCCTTTTTAACGAAGATTTGGTTGGGTCTGACTAGCCCGAATTTAGCGCCATCGCCATGAGAAAATTTTGAAACAACAGAATCTAAATCTCATCTACAAGACTGAAATAGCGTATACAATTGACGGAAATTAGTTTTTTGGATTGAAAACTACTGATTGCTTCTTGAAGGATTGATTTGTATATTCAACTGAAGTTTCTCGAAAAAAAATGCTGATGGTGTTTTGTTCGGACTGGTCGAATTCCGACCATACGTCCGCCAGTGTAAAATAAAAATCAGGACATATTTTCAAATGAATTATTGAGGAGAAAGAAAGTTTTGGAATCGTTGTAATTACATGGATTAAATCAACGCGAATCACATCATTTAATTTTTTATCTCAATTCACACGGTGAAATCAAAACAGTTTTTGAACTGAATTCATGACTTGAAATAAATAAAATACATGATGATCAAAAATTTAAATTGAGTGGCCACCCTGCTATCAATGCCTGAGACCATGGTGAATTTGCGATAGTACTACGAACTATGCTCAACTCCCTGTTTTACATCCACCTTCGTTTCATTCCTCTTTTTCAATAACTAACTCTTATTATTTCCTGCCATTTTAACAGGAAATATTTTGATAAAAATTGACTCTTTGTTGAAAAATTCATGTCCAAAATAAAAAGTCTGGAAATGTTTGGAAAAATGTCAGTAGCCTGGAAGTCTGCAAACCTAAAAAAAATGTCTGACAAAAGTTCAAAAAGTCCGAAAGATCCAGGCACAATCAGGAAAGTTGACATCACTGTTCCCATGTTAATCAATAAACCAATTTTCTCATTTTCCTCATTTTTCTCTCTTTTTTGTTATTTCCTCTCTATTAGTTCCAAAAATGTGTACTATGGGCATGGTTGTCAACTGTTTTTCGAAAAAGTCTGAAAGATTTAAAAAAAAATGTCTGGATTTTTTAAGATATGTCTCGATAGCTTACTTTTCAAAGTGGTGGCCTTTTTTTCGGTCGCCAGATCTCAATGTTGTAGATAGTCACGAATCGTTTGTTCCTACCGTTATTAATAACTTTCAAACACTTCTGAATTTATCATTCCTAATTCCTTATCATTTCCTATCATATTATACCATGAACATTATGAATTTTCGTAGTTTCTTAGAACAATTTATGTCCTGACCTAAAAATCTGGAATTGTCTTGAAGATATGTCAAAAGTCTGGACGTCTGGAAGCCTGAAAAAATGCCTGGCAGAAGTTCAAAAAGTCTGGAAGATTCATACAAAATCTGGAAGGTTGACATCACTGGTTATGGGCCCTTCACTCTCAATAGAATCTTAGAGGCTTTTTTGTCAAACTTTTTTTTTTTATACTATCACCAAACTCTCTCATTAGGCTTCCCATCAAATTCTCCTGCCTTCTTCCCCTATTTTCCCATCCATTTCTTAATTTCTTTTGCTGCGATTATATTTGAAAAGACCCATGAAAAGCAAGATGTGAGAGAGTTTGTCCGTTTTTTTTGACAATTTGGCAAGAACCTTCAGTCAGTTTTTTCGTAGGGAACTGATCCACAAGTTTGGTGAAACAGGAGCCTAATTTTGATCGCATTTTAAAATTAGCTCCCGGCATCATGCCTTAGTCTGTATTTTTAAACAATTTTCTTACTATTTCGACAGAAAAAGTGTGGTGTCAGGTCCAGAACCTCTCAACCTATTTTGACAGTTTTTTTTTACGCTAAAAAGAGGTTTAAGATCATGTTGAAATTTACGGTTTCCTAACGGCATCCGGAGCAGCAGCAAACATTGTTTGTTTTGGTTCTTATTGCTATGTCCAATTCGCAATCGAGAACAATACATCAGACAATGACAGGTGACGATGATAAACGCGGTACAAATGTTTACATCGGTTTACACGGTTAAACGAGACTACTGAAATTGGGTTCGTGGTAACACAATAGTGTTGTCTGATATTCTGGGTAGGAGTATCAAAGTACTCATTCAGAAATGAGTAATTTTTCGGTTAGGGGAGATAATAAGTGAAGAGACAACAGCAATCGCTAGTGAATTGTGTAGTTATGTAATGACTAGACTGACAAAACATGAATAAAGATAACTCTATTCCACCACTGAAACTTGCATTGTTACTACGTTTTCAACAGATTAAACAAAAAATATGGCGGGTGAAGATCTACAGGACAGCAATTTATGTCAGGTTTGTTTGCTGTTGCTATCTGTAAATGACATTTTGAAGTATGCACATACAGAATGACTTTCCAACTTTCCAACGATCAATTTGGAGAGATGCTGTTTGGGGGGATTGGTATTGGGAGATATTTGAGTAATAAAACAGGATTTTGTAGAGATCAGGTGAGCATAGTTTAAAATTTAGATAGAAATGAACGAAGATCTTTTAAATTATGACAGATCTGCTCCATCCATCAAACCAAAAAAATGTACTTTAGAAGTCTTTCCTTTGAATTCCGGCATCCTGCAATATTTTTTTAACAAAACCCTACAACTCCTTCGGAAAAAAGTCTTTTCAAACGGATGTCCGTGTTTGAGAAACACCTGTGATTCCGTAGAATCCTCAGATAAAGATGTCTTGTACAGATAACCGCTTTTAAACTGACCCAGATCGGAATTTTGAATTTGTTCTGACCTTGTTCAAAGGGTGTTATGAAGGAATGAATGACAGCTTGCTGTTAAATTCCCGTAAAAAAAAAATCAAGGGTTGTTGAAGTTAGTCTCAGATAAAGATTTTTCATAAATCTAAGTTGTTGAAACTTAAGACAAAATATACTTTATCGATGCTTGGGAAATTCGTCCAATGTTGGATCAATTACTCTTCTATGCGCCAGGAAAAAAAAATGTTACCCAACAAAGTAAATGACAGGATGCTCGACAACAAAAAAAAAGCCTGTCTCCATACAACAAACTGCAACATCGTCCCACATTATGAGGGGCATATTTTAACATGCAAAAAAAGAAGAAGGAAAAATCAAACAAAACACTGACTAACATTTCTATCTAGGTTTTGCCAGGGTACCCTGTAAAGTAACCAAACTGTGGGACAAAAAAGCGCTGATAAGGAAAATAGTAATTACAATAAATTTATTACAGTATTACTCAAGACGACGGCGGCGTCGAGTAAAACATCTAGCGTCTAATGTTGTCTTGGTAGAGGAAAGAAAAAAACGAGAAGGCGGAAAAAGTGGCGGTGCCAGCAATAATTTTGCGCAAAAGTCAACTGCGCCAGGGGCTTGAGGAGGTGGTTTGGACGACGGTTGTTATTAGGGAAAATTAAAGTTGCTTCAGCTCAAGCTTCTACTATATGCTTCTTGCTGCTGCTGCTGCTAGTACCCATTAGAAAAGACGCGTGACGAGGTGATGCAGTAAAATTTTAGTGCACTGTGCCATTTGTGTTACTGTTTTTTTTCGCTCTTGTTGCTACCTCTTATACAAGGTAATGCAAGGCGAGAAAGCTTCTTAGCAAAATTTAAATTTAAAATTTTTTTACCTTTTTTCCCAAAAGCTTACATTAGACCTTAAAGGAATCATTGGAAGAAAATCATCAGTTTTGAAATTTCAATATACTATGATATTTTTCACAAACTCAACAAATATCACCGTAATATTCGAAGATTTGCATAACTTTGAACCATCGAACAATGCCAAAATCATCGTACTAACGTCATTTTAATACCCTTAGACCACAAGACCCTATAAAATGTGCACATTTGCGAGATGATTGTAATTCTCGCAAGAAAAACGAGGGATGGTCCCTTTCTTGCAGTGGGACATTCCCCTCAAGATCACAAGTACCTCCTTCAATTGGATTCGCACGACATTGCTGCCACTAGCTGCTACTTAACAGTCTTGTAGAATCAACCCAACGCAAGCAGCAAGCAGCAACACTCCTTCAGGGAGCGCTTTCGAAGCCTTCAAGCCTATAGTCCGGTTTAGCAGGAGTGAGAAAAAAGGAAATATATGTCCAACAACAAACGGAGGCGATTGCAACACCCCATCGACCGTTGTGAGTGCGAAAAATTCACTTATGTCATATTGGGGGGACCCAATGACGCGACGCGAAACGGAGTTGAAGATGCAATAAGAGATGAATGAAGGAAAAAAAAGTCCGCTAAATTGAGACTTGCAAACCACGCGCACGTCGTCGTCGCCGACGTTTTCTAACGTTCTTCAGTCGGTCGGTCGGTCGTGGCAATTATGATTCAATTACTGTTTAGAGTTGGGCTGTGGTGGGTCCCCTTGTAAACAAGATTTTGCTCGGCAGCCATTCTTCTGTAACTGTTTTACAAACGAAATAACATTTACAACATGAAGTTGGTCAATCGCGGGCGGCCGCAGAGCAGAGACAATATAATTCTGCTCTCTGAGCTGACTGACGGTTGTGGTTTGTAGGTGAAGATAATCGTCGTCGAATGAGGGAAATGATTCGTCATATTGTTACTGGCGATTCCATTAGTGGGATCTTTATAACCGACACAGAGTAACTTATGCAATAAATCACAACTTATTGGAAATTGCTAAGTTTGAACTAGGAAAATACTGTGTTTGGATTGACGACCACAGAATAAATTTAAAAATTTAAGGTATACAAATCACTTTCTGGCAAGTTTGGCAGTTTTGATATCATATCAAACATTAAAATCAATAAAATCATTACCACGAGTCTGACTCGTAGTTTTTGTTGAAAATCGAAAGTTCCACCAAGAGTCAGGCTCAACGAGAAAATCTTGTTGATGAATTTTTTCTCGCGTTGTGTTTTTTTATATGACCCGACTAAGACTCGAAATTATTTCTTACTGCATAGAACCTCGGCCACGAGCCAGGCTCGTGATAGCAAGCCAAAGAGTTCATTTCCTCAATCTATAATGTCATTTTTCAAATCAAATAATAATTTAAGTTGGACAATAATCATTATAAAAAGGCTTGTATTTTTTTTAACTTCCTTAAAATCGTTATTTTTTAGATTTCCTAGGATTATTTACAGACTGTCCGCTCGATCTCAAGCTTGCCATATGACAAAAATCAAAGGCCTATGCACTTCAAAAGTACTAGACGGGTTTTTTACGCTGAATCAAAACCTTTTATTTTATCCTCTCATCTGTTATTGATGGAAGGAAAACTTCAATGTGTTAATTTTAAAAAAATTTCACTAATTTACACTACAGATTATAAAAAGATAGTCGCTCGAGATATTTTGATAACAAATATTAATATAATTTATAACCAAAAATTTTGACGTAAAAAAAAATCTATAATCTGCTTTATAAATAACTGGCAACTCTGTAGAAAATATAAAAAAAACCACTGTCATAAAGGGGTATACTCTACGATTATTTCCATCGAAGACAGAATGCAGTTTTGGGTTGAGGGAAGAAAGTTAAAATCAGTAAAATCCTTAACACGAGTGAGTCTGACTCGTAGTTTTTGTTGAACACCGAAAGTTTCGACACGAGTCAGACTTAACGACAAAATCTTGTCAACGACTTGATTCGTGTTGTGCTTTTTTTATGACCTAGACTAGGACTCGAAATACTTTCTTATTACATTGAACCTCAGCCACGAGCCAGGCTCGTGGTAGCAAGTCTGAGAATTCATTTCCGTGACCTTTTGTGTCGTTTTGCTTCTCAAATAACAATTTAAGTTATACAAGGAATTTTATAGAAAGGGCGAGCATTTTTTTAAACCTTCCTTTAAAAGTTTTTTTAACCATTTTCAAACGTCAGAAGATTCTCCTTCAGTAGAATAAGAACAGTGATTAAAAATTTGGAGAACCTTCAAGATTTTAAGGAGCAATATCACAAGCTGATTCTCTTGTAAATGCTTATTTCATTAAAATGTTATTTTCTAACCGCCGGAAAAAGAAGGAATGTTCGGCAGTTTTGAATTATTATTTAAATTATTTTTAAAAATTATTTTAAAATTATTGTTTTGCCTTAAATTGTCACTTTGCCGAGATGCAAAGAATTTAAGACCTGATTTTGACTATGTTCTGGAACGAACATGCTGGTGCTGGGAACGCTGTGCGATCAAAAGGCCTAGTAAAAGAACTGCCTTGCTTCAAAAATATTACGGCAGCAGGAAGCGCGAAATACATCGGCTAATGTTGGTTCAAAGTAGAATGTTGCAAGGATTGTACCAAAGTTGTATCGATCTCTTTCCAGACCAGCGAGCGTAGAATAAGTTTGCCAGATTTCCCGAATATCTAATAAAAAATTGGACAAAAAGCTAGTGGCTGGATTTTTCCCGGATAATTTTTTCAAAGAGTTTTGTCTCTTGGTTTGTGTTGAGTAATTCCTAAGTTTTTGCTAAATTCGCCCGAATATTGCCCAGATTTGTGGTCGTCAATTTCCCGGATTTTGCCAGGTTTTAAGATAAAATTGCCCGGATTTGTCCGGCCAGGATAGTAATAATAATAATAATTCATTTTTATTCGTGTAACATAAGATACAATCTTTTTTAAGTGTTACAGTTGGGTTGGTTTTATATAATTTCAATCTCAATGTTTTTGATGCACTTTCACATCTAACTAAAAATCATTAATTGTTACCGTATAACTGCAAATTTTGATAGTGAAGCTTTCTTGAATTCCGATTTCGATATAATGGATTTTATGTGGGTAGGAAGATTATTCCAGTTCGAGATGCTTCTTATGAGAAACGAATTATTGTAGATTCTTACAGGAACAAAAAGTTGTTCAATGTTATTCGGATCACCTCTAGTTATTATTCTATGGACTATATTGCATGATCTATATTAATAAAAGTTATTGAATCAGCCAATCAGTTTTGTTTGAAGATGGGAAAAACTTGAAAATCTTGATAATCTATAGACATAGCGGACACATGAGTTCAATGCTACTTGGAGTCTGTCTAAGGAACTAGCTGAGTAGTTGAATAAACAAAATCTCCGTAAATAAACAATGGATAAATATAGCTTTTGAACAGTTTTAGTTTAGTTTCGATATCGAGATGTCTTGTGGTCAGGTTAAGCTTTTTCAGAGTTCCATAGATTTTGCTACATTGTTTATTAACTTGTTTTTTCCACGACAGTCCATGGTCAACGACAATGCCAAGGTTTTCAGCATGATCGGTGAAAACAAGTTCAGAGTCTAGGATATTCTAAAGCCCTATGCCATTTATTGAAAAATAGAGCTTTAGTTTTCGTAGGGTTAATTGGTAGTACATTAAAGTTGGACTATTCGTTTACTTTTTGTAAACCATAATTAATTCTTTCACAGACTGTATTCATTGGCATTGTTTTGTCACAATAATAATAAATTTGAATATCATCAGCAAACGTTCGGATACGTTCGGAAAAAAATCTGGCAACTTTAGCTTAGAGTAAGGTTTATTGTAAGAGGTTGTGATGCTAGTGTCAGAGGCCCAAAATAGGAAAGTCAGAGGCCATATTGAACATAGTCAATTTGTTTGGTAAAGATGACCGTATGATTGTAGTTAGATTCAAAGATCAGATAAAAATACAGTCGTTTTCATTGTCATTATCGTTATCGTTGAATCAGCCGTCTTAGGACATATTGCAAATCTTCCGATCTCATTTGAAAGATAATAAGTAATAGCTATTTTGCCCAGAAATAATGTTTTAGTATTGCACCTAAAACTTAACCTAAAGTAAGACCATTTTCAAAAAATCGCACTCAATATTCAAAGCCGATCATCTCGCGATAGGGTGGACCAAATTTCAAAATTTGAGTTGCATTAGAATCCTTATTCTATACTTCTCAAAACACAATCAAAAAATTTTGTGCAAAAATTTATACCTAAATGTACTTTTAATTAATAAAATAGACATTTAAGTTATCGTCCAAAAGTTTGGGATCACCTCTAGTATGGTGTATCGGCCAAAATTTTGGGCCGTTTGGGGCGTTCATATCATTCTCCTCTGATATCGTACTGCAGAACTGAAGGGTACATTTGAAAGCTTAAGAATTGTCGTTTTTTTTATAAATTCACACAAAAAATATATTTTAAAGTGATAACCATAAAAAATTTAACTGAAATTAATTTTTTTTTAAATTCACACTTATGATTCTGAATTTTCTATGGTTATGGATTTGAAATACAATTTTTTAATGAATTTATGAAAAAACAACAATTTTTAAGCTTTCAAATGCACCCTTTAGATCTGCAATACGATGTTAGATGAGAGAGATATGAATGAGTTAAATTTGCATGTTTTTAAAAGAATGATCCCAAACTTTTGGCCGATACACCATACTAGGGGTGATCCCAAACTTTTGAGCGATGACTTAAGTGTCTATTTTATTTATTAAAAGTACATTCTTAAATTTTTGCACAAAAATTTTTGATGTGTTTTGAGAAGTATAGAATAAGGATTCCAATGCAACTCAAATTTTGAAATTTGGTCCACCCTATCCCGAGATGATCGGCTTTGAATATAAAGTGCGATTTTTTGAAAATGTTCTAACTTTAGGTTAAGTTTTAGGTGCAAAACTAAAACATTATTTCTGGGCAAAATACCTCCGAAATAGCTATTACTTATTATCTTTCAAATAAGATCAGAAGATTTGCAATATGTCCTAAGACGGCTGAGATATGAACGATCAAAATTTGCATGTTTTTAGCGGGTGATCCCAAACTTTTGGCCGGCAGTGTATATTCAACTATGTTTCTTATTGATTCTCGATCAACTATTAAACTTATTATCTTATTTATATTTTACGATAGATGCAACTATAGTTGCATGATTGATTTTTTAATTCAACTATAAATATAATAGATTCAATCGTATGATTGATGTTGTTCGTTCAACAATAAATATAGTAAATTCAACTATACTAGTATAGTAGATTGAACTATAATAGATTCAATTATATTTCCATGATTGATTTTATGGGATCATCTATAGATATTATAGATTCAAAAATGTTGGTTTAAGAAGTCATCATATTTATTTTTGGTTGATTTTTAGTCGGCTCTAGTGGTTATTCCAATTATCTTTAACTTTTGTATTAATTTGTTGTTGATTTGATTTTGATTGCTGACATCGGGTGCTGCTGTATATTACTGCCCAGCCAGAAAGTCCACCGAACTCAGTGACAGAATTAGGCAGAACGAAAGCAAGCTGTCAGGGAAAATAGTAGATTTTTTTTTTTTTCTTTTCTACAAATATGTTTATTCCATTTTTTTTTTACTTTACAAAAAAGGCACGCACGTGTTAAAAACTATGCACTAGAGCTAAGGCAAACTTGAAATTCACAGATTATAATTCAAATATGAAATCAGAACATTGAGGTCAACATCAACTGTGTTTGTGGAAAGAATATACTGTAAGTATTGTGTAAAGAGCTGAAACATAGAACTTTTTTCATCATTCGCAAATGTCCGAAAAGTGGGAAATCTGAAATTAGAAAACTGAATATTTCTTGTTTTACGCCTGTTTACTAATTTTATTTTACTAAGAGTGTACCACCAGCAATTACGAACTTTGGCACAATCCACCAATCTATGATTAATATCCTCAATTTCTTGGGGACAAAAATCACAGTATGGCGAAAGTCCTCTTCCAAAACGATATTGTTTTTCTGCGCAAGCTATTTTCTCATTAACAAGAAGATACCACGAGGATTGATAATCAGAAGAAATTGACTTATGAAATATATTTTTCCAAATATGTTTCCAAGTGTAACTAGGATATTTTTCAACTACATGTGGTTTTGGTAAAGTTTCAATGTAATGATTATAAATTTTTGACGTTAAAGGGTTTTCTATGTATGATTGAGGTAGATATGGTAACTCTAGCCAAAGTGTTTTGAGAAAACTGGAATTAATAGGGATTTGTTTAATATTGGGAGGATTTCCAATTTCTTGAGTCAAATTTTGTAAAAAGGTTGATGTTTGTCTGAATTTTAAGAATCGCGATATTAATAGTGATTTGCATTTATGTTCAGGGGATATTAATCCGAGACCTCCATCTACTTTAGATAAACACAACTGATTAAATGAAATTCTCAGGCTTTGATTAAACCACAAAAAATTTCCGTAAAGTGATTTTAATTTGGCACAAATTTTTTTATTTGTCGAAACTGTTGAAGCTAAAAACCAAATCCTTGATGAAGCATATGTATTTAAGTAAATAACTTTTTGAATTATGTTTAGCGTTCTATATCTGTTCAGGTTCAAAACAAAATTCAGTTTTTGAAAAAGATCGTTCCAATTTTTATTTATCATTTTCACAGTGCTATTATTATACCAAATTCCTAAAATTTTTACTTCATCTTTTAAATCTATCCAATTTGGTATATTATTAATTGTTGTATTCAAACCAACTTTCATTGAAAATGTTTTACTATAATTTACTTTAGCTCCAGCTGCCTTTTCAAATGCATCAAAAATAAGCTTTATTGTATTTAAGGTATTAGGGTCATTTATAATCATACTTATATCATCTGCATAACAATTTATAATATCTTCATCCCGAATCAAATTTTCTTCCAATTTTGCTATCAAAGGTTCTATATAGATACAAAATAAAAGCATAGATAGGGTATCGCCCTGTCTCACCGAACGTTCAATTTTAATTTCACGCGAGATATTTCCATTGATTAAAATCTTTGAAAAAGAGTTTTCATAACATGTCCTTATGAATGTGATAAAATTTGAGTTGAATCCTATTTTTGATAAAATGTTATATAAAAACTGATGGTTAACACGATCGAACGCCTTCTCTAAATCGAATGAAATCAATATGGCAGTTTTCTTATTAATATTCAATTCGCTTATTTTGTCTCTTATTGAACATGTTGCCTCATATATGTTCCTGCTTTTAGTAGCGCATTTTTGTGCATCTGATAATATAAAATTATTTAATTTTGCTAACCTATTTTTTAAAATTCTTGCTATTAATTTATAATCAAAATTCAAAAGTGTAATAGGTCTGTAATTTTCAATTTTATTTTTGTTGCCCTTCTTTTTTATTAAAATTATTACACCTTCCATTAATTTTTTTGAACTTTGACAGTTGATTACATCATTCATCACTAGCAGGAATTCTTTTTTAATAATATTCCAACATGAGGTGTAAAATGATTTCGTTAGTCCATCACAACCCGGTGATTTACGAGACTGACTCTGCTTAATTCCTGCCCAAGCTTCTTCCTCTGATATCTCATTCATCAAATTCCTATTTTCTATCAAGTCATCAGGTAAAACCTTGACTGGGTTAAAAGAAGTGCCATCAACTGGCTGCTCTTTAAAAAGTTCAGTGTAAAAGGAAACTATTTCTTTCTCAATTTTAGTTGAATCGTTATCTACCTTTCCATTTATTTCTAGTGAACCTATCGTTGCATTTCCACGATTTCTTGCCATTTCTGCAACTTGAAAAATTGAAATGTCTTCTCCTGCTATATATGTCTTTGAATTTTGGAAGAAACTTTTCGATAAAAGTTTTTGATTAGCTAACATTTTACCTTTAATTTTATTTATTTCACTTAATAATGAAGGATTATTTAAATACTGACCATACAAATTATTCAACGCGCAATAGAAAAACTCTTCAGTATCTCTAAATATTTTTTTGATCTCATTCTGTTTCCATTTGAAAAAGCCACAATTTTCAGTTTCGCAAAATCAGTCCACCAAGATAACCAAGTAGAAAGATTGGGAATAACTGAGAATAAATAAAAATCCTCCTGTCATCGCTGACCGATTAAAAGCATCGTTCCTGGTGAAGTTGCAATTATAATTACAGAGAACTTGCTTCGATCCGAAAATTGTTCTTCTCGCTTAAAATCTGTTGATAATTGCCTAGCCTGAAAGTCCACCGATCTCAGCGGCAGGATCAAAAAGCTGCCAAACATGACCTAAATAGACCTTAAGGGGGAAAATTAAATTAGAATTCGCTTAAACCATACAAAAGTTATAAATTTTGAAGACGGCCTCAGATAACTTATTCCCGCTTTTATCTCGATTTACAATTGCGGTAGTAAAGTTGCTTTTTTGGAAAGTAGCTGCGTTTTTTTTTCTTTTTGTTAAGAGCACACTAACTTTTCTTCTGAACGCTGTAATGTTTGTATGTGTATGCATTTATTTAAGTATCACACAATCAATGATAAAAATATAGTTGAATTCACTATATTTATAGTTCAATGTCTAGAATCAATCATAAAATTTTAGTTGAATAAATCATAGTTTAGGTTGAAACAATCAGAAATTTATAATTGAATGTATGGGTTTTAGGGATGAATCATCCTAGAGGATGATAATCCTCTACAAAAAATATAGTTAAATCTATCATGTGTATATAGTTCAATGTGAAAGGTCAAACAACAGTTTATAGTTGAATCTACTATATTCGTGTATAGTTGAATCTACTATATCTGATATAGCGTTCCTGGAAATCGGGAACTCTGACGATCTTTTTCCCGGGAATTCTTGGGAAATGAACATTTTAACACTCTACTGCATAAGAAACCTTATCAATATGGTATTTTTAATTTTTAAGTAGTAGTATTTAAAAACATTCCAAAGTTTTTTATTGCCTCAAAAATTCAATTAGCAATTTCAAAACCTAAGATCCAAAAACTAAGTACTTGAACCGACAAACATGACTGATTTTTGCTGCAAAATTTTCTAATAATTGAGAATCAATTTTTACTATCGATAGAAGTTGGTTTTCTAGTCTTCAGGTTATTCGTCAAATCTCGAAAGTTTTCAGATAACTATCCTTTTGTTTCAAAACGTACAATTTCTTTGCCGATGATTTTGTTACTGTCAACTGTTTGCAGAACGGAAGTTCTAAATGATGAGTGTTGCAAAATAGGACATTCAGGATCTTTTCGTAGCGTTTCATTTCTGAAATTGTTTGATTTTTTAGATTCTTTGTCGTTTTTCACTTTCACACTAAGTTTTCGAACGAAAAACATTTTTCATCTAATTCAATTCAAAGTATTAACCAGTTTTTGGAAAAAAAAAGTTTAAGTTTAAGCGATATATCAAGGTGGAACTATCATTACCCTTGCTCAATCTGATCCATTTTTCCAATTTAGATTGTAAATTTTTTTTGTATGTTAGCATTTTTTATTGGGTTCGATAATTTCCGAGATATTTTAGCGTATTACGGGATTTGAAATTCCCATTTTTTTTCTATTCCCGGGAATTTCCTGGTTGGACACAGTCGTATTTTTTCTCCGTCTGGTAACGAGAAATATCTTATGCTATTGTATGCTTCCCTCCGTCCCTGAACATTTGGTCCTTCGAGCCGGATTCCAATTGAAATTCTTACAACCTCATCAAAATTCTATCAGACTCAAATCACCCGGGTGGTTAAAAGGTCTCTAATAAATTATAATAATAACAATTAAATTCAATAATAACTACTCTACGTTAAGGGCGCTGACTCAAATATACAACTAGGTACATAATTTTTCTCTTTTAGCTCTCGTTTTTAGGATAGAAAGTCATTTAAGACATTTGTTCGCCCTTTAAATCTATGAATATAAATATAAAAATCGCTTCTCGAACTAAAGGCTAAGTTCAAAGTGTAGTATATAAATCTAAAAATAAAAGTTTAATCAAATTCCCCGGAAACTGAGAGGAGGTTTTTTTTACCTCACAGAAAAAACTTATACATACATATATTTCCCGTTTGGTACAATGTGAAATTTATGCCCAAAAGATCCTTAGTTTTTTCTTTGAGCATAAGTCAAAACGGTTTGCAGTCTACATTTAGATTGCCAGAACTTTTCAAGCAAGTATTCAGGAAGTTTTCCGGGTAAATCTGGGAAATCTCAAAAATACTTGATCAGAAATCAAAAAGAAAACATTTCAAATATAATCTATATATATAAAAATGAATGTTTGTCTGTCTGTCTGTTCCCTATAGACTCGGAAACTACTGAACCGATCATCGTCAAAATTCGCATCTGAGGGTTTTTGAGGCCGGGGATGGTTTCTGTAATAGTCAAAACTCCATCCGACTTAAGGAAGGAGAGGCTTCCATACAAAATTTGTAGTTTTTCGAAACAAATTAAAGTCATGACATCCATTTTCTTGAGATTTTTTTTCCTTTGGGCGGTTTGTTTTTCGTCTCTATGGTAGAGGCGTCGCGAGCCAACGACGCCAAAAGAAAGTAACCCAGGCATAGCATACTGATCAGTAGGAATATTTTGGCGCGTATTTCTCAACCAAGCATATTTTCTTTGAGGGGTTTGTTTTTCGTCTCCATGGGCGAACAAACGTCGTCGCAAGAGGATAGTAACCAAAGCACACTGTTCATTGATTGCTGGAAAATTTAACAATAAGGCGCCTGTTTCTCAAAAACGTGGGGCGATATGCAACCTAGATGTGTTTTTTTCTTGCTTATTTGATTTGTACACAGCACGTGGTAATAAATGACGCCTAGATGTGACACGGATTGGTATTTTATCAATCGAATCAAAACCAATTGAAAGATTTGCAAAAATACTTCCATATTTAGTTCGTGTTATTGTAGGTAGCATTCGACTTTTCATTCAAGGAACATTAGAACATGTTTAAACGTCCAACTTTTTCCGTTAAAAAAAAATTAAAAATTATGTTTTCTTCTAGGAATTGTTACTTCAGCCCAAATAAACAACTGAAACGAATTTAGAAATGAAAATGGGAGCTTTTTATTTTAAATAATTCTGAAAAAACCATCGTACTTTTTGCTTACATACCAATTCAAGTACGTACTTAACATGAAAAGTGTTTTTGTGTTACATGGCTGCATAAAAGAGACTTTTGATCCGCTTCGTTTTTGAAAAGCGAGACTTTAGAACTGATATTCAACTGGACGCAAAATTTTTAAGAGAAATTTTTAGTTTACCCTTAAAGTGTTAAAAACAATATTCCCTTCTGTCAACTTACACGGTGGGGCAAGGGCAAACGTCGAACTTTTAAGAAATTCATCTTCAAAATGATTCAATATGTTGGAAATACCAGAAGGGGTATTTCGAATGTTGAAACTGCAGCGGGTATTTAAAATTCTTAAATGCCTTTGTAAATGAAGGTCATTTGCTTTGAACAGCATTCGTTAAAAGTGGGGTAACAAACATAAATTTATATTGCAGGAATACTGCAGATATATCAGTGAAACTTGATAGAACAAAAAACAGGAATTCGTATTAAATCCATTTTAAAGCCATTACTCTGACGCATCTGTAAATAAGCTTTGCATTGACACTTGCCCCAATATACGGGACAAATGTAAACTTAGAAATTTGTTTTTGCCTACATTTTTGAATATTTGACTTTCAAAGAGAAAATAAAAAAAAACGCTGAGAACTTATTTAGTGATGCCACTGATATTCTTTTTAAATGTTTATATGTTTACCGTAGTAAATTTATTTAAAAAAAAAAGAAATTTGCACTGTATTTAATACATAACTAATTAAATATATTTTTCATTACCATGATAAGTGCTGTTTGGGTATCGAGCCGGTTAAATTTGCCTACCTTCTTCAAGCAGTGGGGGACAAAATTGAAAAAGATGGGAGAGCTCCCATGTAAATTTAAGATAAAGAGCTTTTCAAAGCAGGGACTATATGTCAAAAATTTTTTTTAGGTACAGAGTACAAATTTCAGATCTTGAAAAACGAGTTTAGAGACTGAAAATAATATATACCATCGTTGAATTGCAATTCAGAACTGCAGCTGCAGCTCCCATTTCAAAGTTGTTGGTTCTGAAGTATGATGAGGTTTGATTTAAAAAAATGCTCTCTAAAATCTAAATTTGAATAAATTTTTACAAATTACATTTATTTCCGGAAGGTGTAGCAAAGCACAACGGGTCAGCTAGTTATCTATATATATAAAAATGAATGTTTGTCTGTCTGTCTGTTCCCTATAGACTCGAAAACTACTGAACCGATCATCGTCAAAATTGGCATCTGAGGGTTTTTGAGGCCGGGGATGGTTTCTGTAATAGTCAAAACTCCATCCGACTTAAGGAAGGGGGGGCTTCCATACAAAATTTGTAGTTTTTCGAACCAAATTAAAGTCATGACATCCATTTTCTCGAGATTTTTTCTTCCTTTGGGCGGTTTGTTTTTCGTCTCCAAGGTCGAGGCGTCGAGCCAACGTCGCAAAAGGATAGCGACGGCATAGCATACTGATCAGTGGGAATATTTTGGCGCGTATTTCTCAACCAAGAATATTTTCAATGCATGGGGTGGCGATATGAAGCCTTGATGTGATTTTTTTCTACTTGATTCCTAGCTCATTTGTACAGCACATGGTTATAAATGACGCCTATATGAGACCCAGATTGATATTTTGTCGATCGAATAAAACATAGGTAAACATTTGTTTTGCCAAAATCTGAAATTGAAAAGTCATGGCATCCATTTTTATAGATTTTCTTTTATTTGAGGGGTTTGTTTTTCGTCTCTATGGTCAAGCAAACGTCGTCGCAAGTGGATAGTAAAGCATACTGTTCATTGATCGCTGGAAAAATTTAACAATCAGGCGCCTCTTGCTCAACCAAGTACCTATGTTTTTTATGCACGTGGGGGTGATATGCAACCTAGATGTCTTTTTTCCTTGCTTAATTGCACGTGTTAATAAATGACGCCTAGATGTGACACAGATTGATATTTTATCAATCGAATCAAAACCAATTGAAAGATTTGCAAAAATTCTTCCATATTTAGTTCGTGTTAATGTAGGTAGCGTTCGACTTTTCATTCAAGGAACATTAGAACATGTTCAAACGTTCAACTTTTTCTGTTAAAAAAAAATTAAAAATTATGTTTTCTTCTAGAAATTGTTACTTCGGCACAAAAACACAACTGAAACGAATTTAGAAATGAAACTGGGAGCTTTTTATTTTTAATAATTCTGAACAAACCATAGTACTTTTTTATTACATACCAATTCAAGTACGTACTTACGTACGTACTTGAAAAGTGTTTTTGTGTTACTTGGCTGCATAAAAGAGACTTTTGATCCGCTTCGTTTTTGAAAAGAGAGACTTTAGAACTGATATTTAACTGGATGCAAAATTTTTATGAGACATTTTTAGTATACCCTTAAAGTGTTAAAAACAATATTCCCTCCTGTCAACTTACACGGTGGGGCAAGGGCAAATGTCGAATTTTTAAGAAATTCATCTTCAAAATGATTCAATATGTTGGGAAGACCAGAACCAGTATTCTTAAATGTCTGTGTAAATGACCTTTGTCTTTCCCTTTGAACGGCATTCGTTAAAAGTGGAGTAAAAACATAATAATACTGCAGATATATCAGTGAAACTTGATAGACCAAAAAACAGGAATACGTATTAAATCCATTTTAAAGCCATTACACTGACGCATCTGTAATTAAGCTTTGCATTGACACTTGCCCAAATATACAGGACAAATGTAAACTTAATAGTTTGTTTTAGCCAGCATTTTTTAATATTTGACTTTCTGCATTTGAAATTTTTTTTGAATATTTAGATTTTTTGCCGTAGTAAATTAATTAAAAAAAAAATTTGCACTGTATTTTATACATAACTAATTTAAAATATTTTTCATTACCATGATAAGTGCTGTTTTGGAAAACTTCAAGCTATAATGTCTCATGTCCACGAGTTTGGAATATGGCAAAACATTTTTTTAACTTAATTTTGGCGCGAAAAGGATAGATATTTAAACTGCTTCGTAGGCGGGGATGGTGTAAAAAGCTGTTTGAAAATGGTTATTAAAAATCCTCTTCATCGTTTTTTTTTCAAATTTCTATAGCTTATTTTTCAACTCCAAAAAATACCCCAAACGCTCTCTAAAATCTAAATTGGAATAAATTTTTACAAATTACACTTATTTTCAGAAGGTGTAGCAAAGCACAACGGGTCAGCTAGTTTTTAATAAAACACATCTGCAAATTTTGGGCTTCCAAAAAATAATTCTTGTTTATTTTGTTAAATTTTGTTAAAAATTTCCTTTTTTGGACGCAGGAATAAAAAAAAATATCTCAGTTTGAGTTTTTTTTTTCGCTGGTTTTGGCGAATAAAGTGAAACAATCCGGGCAAAATTCGGGAATCTTTCAACAAAATCCAGGCAACCTGACCAGACCGAACTTTTCACAAATTTTATTTAAAATATCCGTATATAGTAGATAGTGTAATAAATATTGATTATCAAGTTTATAGGACGATTGAAAATCGTTCTCAATGTAATCCAAAAACACAATTTTTGGTTACTTCGAGCACTCAGTTCGTTGCTCCGAAGAAATTGGTGAAAGTTCAAACTTCGAAAAAAAACGCACCTTTATGGAATTGTCTATTTCGATCATAAATAAAAAATAAAAGCAAAGCAAACGCGCCGAAGATCAATAACACAAATCGCGGTTGCGCGATTCCCCTCCCTGGTACTGGCGTTCATACATTATCATTCAGCGAAACTTCTCCAAGGTCAGACGCACGAGTTGACTTGTTCGCGCTTCGCTTCCACAAACCTGAAGGGTACATAGCTTGTTTCAACAAAGCGTCAATTGACTCATTAGTTATTTTTCGAGTTCCGTGCTTCCACCATTCAAGGCGCAACCCGTGGAGGCTTGGGACTCGAAAGGGGCGCAACTCGACCGGCTTAACCCTCGAGGGAAGAGTCCAGCTCCACTGCTCCCATAAGTGTCGCAGCACACCCCCGTTTTTTTCGGGTCACGTTTCGGCGGGTTTCGCGAATTGATTAAAGATAGAAGAAAAAACTGAACGTAATCTAATTGCGACGAGCACGTTAACAACAATCCATCACAGGTCTCCCCGGCACGAAAATCTTGCGCACAAACTTGGGGAACCCAAACAAAGAACGTTCGATAAAAATCGGCGGGAATGGTTATTTTTTTTTTTTTGTTTACTTAGGTTTCCAAAGTTTGCATCGAGGAAATAGATGAATTATGATGTGCCCCTAGTCAGTGAGCGTGAAGTCGTAAAATTGGAACCGTGATTAATGATGGACTAGGACTCGAACATCCTCGATGAATTGGAAGTGTTTCGATTTATTTGTTCTGGTTCAGTACCAAAGCCACAGGTCAGCTTTAGTAATTAAGTCACAATTTATTGATAATTTTTTTGAGAGTGTGTACTCTAAATCTGGTTCGAAGGACCAACGACATTCATTTTCTTCGCATGAAATTTAGACTTTTTCTTAAAGCAACCGTGAAAAGACGAAACAATTCTTTGAAAAAGTATTTAAAGATAAATGTGATTTGAATCCGACTCGAAGGACCAACCATGCAAACCTGACATAAATGCAGCGGCAACCCACAATGAGAACATATTGGCTTAGTTGTATGACATTAAATGTGGTCAGCAACCGCGCGAGAGCAAACCATTTTCCAAATTACACAATGGAAAATAGATGCAATTCTGAGCTAATGTTTACTGCTGCTACTGCCGGCATGCTGTGAGATAATTTTTGCCTCATTTCTGTAGCCAATCGGTGCTAGAGTGGCACACTTAAAGGTGATTTAAATGGGATGTTGTAATACACTTTGACGATTTTCAAAAGTTTTTCGACTCTTATGCTGTACTTTCTTTTTTTATCCAGAGAGTAGGGGTCTAACCCCCTTAAATGGTCCATTTAAATTTATTGAACACATATGCGGATCGGATTAGTAAATTTTTTGTATAAATCGAGAAGATCGACTGTCGACAATTTTGACAGTTTGAAAACTCGATAGTCGAATAGATCTATCGAAAACATCCAAAAGTTGAAAAGTAAAGAGATAGAGATAAATATAGATAGAGTAAAGTAGCGTAGAGTAGAGTAGAGTGGAGAAGAGTAGTGTAGAGTACAGTAGAGTAGAGTAGAGTAGAGTAGAGTAGAAAAGAGTAAAGTAGAGTAGAGTAGAGTAGCGTTGCGTAGAGTAGAGTAGAGTAGAGTAGAGTAGAGTAGAGTAGAGTAGAGTAGAGTAGAGTAGAGTAAAGTAGCGTAGAGTAAAGTAGAGTAGAGTAGAAAAGAGTAGAGTAGAGTAGAGTCAAATAGTGTAGAGTAGAGTAGAGTGCAGTAGAGTGCAGTAGAGTAGAGTAGCGTTGTGTAGAGTAGAGTAGAGTAGAGAAGAGTAGAGTAGAGTGAAGTAACGTAGAGTAGAGTAGAGTAGAGTAGAGCAGAGTAGAGTAGAGTAGAGTAGAATAGAGTACAGTACAGTAGAGTAGTGTAGATTAGAGTACAGTAGAGTAGTGTAGATTAGAGTCGAGTGGAGTCGAGTAATGTAGATTAGAGTACAGTAGAGTAGAGAAGAGAATAGAAGAGTAGAGTGGAGAAGAGAGGATAAGAGTAGAGTGGAGAAGAGAGGATAAGAGTAGAGTAGAAAAGATTAGAGTAGAGTAGAGTAGAGTAGAGTAGAGTAGAGTAGAGTAGAGTAGAGTAGAGTAGAGTAGAGTAGAGTAGAGTAGAGTAGAGTAGAGTAGAGTAGAGTAGAGTAGAGTAGAGTAGAGTAGAGTAGAGTAGAGTAGAGTAGAGTAGAGTAGAGTAGAGTAGAGTAGAGTAAAGTAGAGTAGAGTAGAGTAGAGTAGAGTTTAGTAGAATAGAGTAGACAATCAAGAATATCGATAGAGTAGAGTAGAGTAGACAATTGAAAAAATCGATGGTCGACAAGATCGACAGTCAATCAGATGGACATTTGAGAAGATCGACACTCGAAAAGATCTACAGTTGAGAAGATCGACCTTCGAGAAGACCAACTGTTTAGTAGAGTAGATTATAGTTTATTTTATTTTAGTAGTGTTTTTACGCCAATGAGGTCATTACACCTCTTAAAATGTTTGAAGTAATTTTGTGATACCAGTGTCACTTTTTTCTGATTCGCTACTCCATTACCGTTATCAGGCCGTCAACCTTTCGCTAACCCCAGGAATTATTAAAAATTAGCTCTCCTAACCACATTTTCAATCGAAAGAACCACATAATCTGTTGTTTACAATCTGAGAACTTAGTAAGAAGCAACTGCTCCGCGTGCGCCACACCTCCAAACTAATTACATTGCACCCCGTCCAAGAAGAGGGAGGGGATCAAGTAACAATTAAGAATCCTCCTGTATCAAGTGGATGACAAAGCACTTGCTCATTTATTACCGTACAAAAATCGCGTACGTGCTTCTGAAGACAACAACGGCAAAGACCAAGCCTGTTGACCATTTGATGATTTCTTTCTCATCAATCTCATCACCACTCCAGCGAACCGGATCGATCAGCAATGATGCGTTGGAATGTGGCCTCTCGCGATAGTGGTCGCTTAGCTAGAGGAAAACGGCCAATGGCCGGTCCCAGTTAATTACAGCAGCTCTGACGGATCTCCGGTAGCTATCAATCCTCCCAGGGTAGAGGCTGCTGCTTCTAGTTATCTCAAAGTAACCACTCTGAGATCACCCGTAACCACCTGGCTGGCACAAATTGTTTTCAGATACCAACAGCGAGAATTTCACCTTGACAGAACCTATCCTATCTGAGGCTTCCACATTCATCTGTATTGGCTCATTGTTAAGGCTGCTTCTTGCTGTCAGTGATGAACGTGTAAATAGGTCGTCCTGAATGAGCAATCTAAAGTAAGTAAGCGAGAGCTCTGCCTTTTTTTTAACGTTACTGCATGCAGCAATGCAGCGACAGCGCAGAAATCGTTGAAGGATGACCGATGATGTGAGTATTTTTGTCATACTTGCAGCAGGCAGCGCCGCCATTCTTAGTTGGTGTTGTTTTCCTCCCTTTTTCTGTTTTGGATTTCGCTATACCTACAAGTTAGCCAACTTTCTTGCCCGGCAAGAAAGATTGACACGGATCAACGTAAGTAAGTTGGTCGTCAGCTCCTTCTTTGGAACATTCTGCGCGCCACCCTTTCACCAATATGCAATGACAACAGCAGCAACAACAACGACAACTGTTGGATTGCTCAATCCGCTCTAGAGCTGCTGTCAGTCGATGGATTTGGCGGAATAAATGAGGATTATCGGCCGGCTGAGGCCGGGGAAACCTTACCACTTTTGTTATTTTTTTTCTTTTAATTTCTGTACTCACAGAGGAAAACACTTCATCTTTTTATTGATTTTGTGTGATCCCACCTAGAAGAGTTGGAGAGTTGGTTTAGTTTTAATGCAATGAATTTTCAAAGGGCTTATGTTAAATGTTTTAGATAAACTAATTTATCCCATGAGAATCTTCAAATGGTATTTTTAGTGCTTCGATCGCATCTTAATTTATATCATTTTCAATGTTGCGAGCGAATTGACATTTACAATTTCTCAACTTCTACTGATAAGGAATAATCTGACTGTTAACTTTTAAACATCGAATCAATCATTTCAAAGATACTTATATCATCATCTTTTCTGTTACTTTCAGGTACGTTCTTATTACAAGAGAGAAGTTCGATCACCAGTAATGTTCCAGTGTTCTGTAGGTAATTTTTTGAGGTATCACAAAAGTAATTTGGAAACGAGACAAGTTAAAAATATTTTCTTTTAATTCGGATAACACCGAGATAAATATATGGGTACACCATCAAAAAAGCCTAAATTTAATCATAAATATGGTTGGCAATTCAACTAAAAAATAGTTGAATCGGTACTAATCTATTTTATGCGAAATTACTGCCGGAATTCTTTACTTGTACATACAGATAGGGGAGATAAGGGCATAACGACCACCCGGGGCATAGTAAGCACTCCTCTTTTCCACGAAAGTACGAATTTTCTCAGATAAATTTTCATGAGGTACAGTTTTGTGGTTCCTATAGTATCAATTTTGCAGCAAAAAAGAAATCTCCTTGTCATCTTTACAGAAATTTAAAAAAAAAAAACTAATAAGGTTCTCAAGTGACGAAAATATTTTAGTTTTTGAACACTGGAAAAAGGTTCTTATGATCGTTAAATCATTTTAATCTGCAACATAATGTACACATTGTTCCTATATTTTCACGATCATTAAATTTTTGATTTTTTACTATAATCAATTTTAATTAAAACGCGTTTTCACTTCAATTGGTTTACTAGGGGTGTATAGAGCACAATTGATAGGGGCACGATGATCATTTTCTGCCGTAGCATCTGGCAGCGAATTCAACCCGATGAAGCCACCTGATTTATAGAGCTTGACTGGTTTACATCTGACGATTTAGCCTATTGTTAAGTATCGGAGTGGGTATCGGAGTTAAGTATCGGAGAGGTAAGCAGAAGACTCGAGTTCGATTCCTGGTTGAGGTTTTTTTTCATTTATCATTTATGATCGGTGTATTTTGCTTAAAACGATGAGTCGTAAATCCTGATTCTATTTAGGACAGAAAATGCTCATCGTGCCCCGATTAATATTGCTAATACATTAACATTCAAAAACCTGAAAACATTCAAAAATTTGAATTTTCTTCTGAATCAACGCATTCGAAAGATTCCCTTTAATTCAACCACGGTATGAAAAAAGTTCAGTAACCGGGATTTCCATAGCAACTTACTATCTTCATCAGTGAGCGTTCTCGAAAACGTTTATTGAACAAAATCATAGAAAAAAAGCAAAATAATAAAAAAAAAAAAATTATATTAAATATCATGAAATGATCACTCGAAAAACTGCGTCAATTTCACTTGCTAGCAATATCCGGCAGTCAAGATGACATCTTGATCTACAAAAAAATGATAAACATGAACATATTGGCTTCGGTTCCCAGTTCAGCTTTCAACTAAACCGGTTTTAAAAATTGGGGCTGAAGTCCCATTTCAGACAACTCATAATGCATCAAAGGGTACTACCCAAGGTTGCCGAAGAAAAATTCTGTGTTTTTGAGAAAAAAAATCTCGAATTCAGTGATTTGAAGTTAAAATTCGGTGACGGTTTTCTGTGACGCTATTTCTATGAGAATTACATTGAAAAAATCAAGTGGAACATCAACAAATTGGAAACTACTTACAGTTTGAATAGAAAAAAAAATCAATTTACATTACCTTGTTTTTAATATTTTCATGAAATAGAGTCAGAAATAGAACGTCAAGAGTACCATAAAAAATTTTAATTTTGGAAATATGAACAAAATTTAGAAAATCTGTGAATACTGTGAAAATTTTAAAAATTCTGTGTTCTGTGACACAGATTCTGTGAGGAAATTTTGCTCAAAATTCTGTGATGATACAGATTTATCTGTAATTTCGGCAACCTTGGAGTTAATTTTTTTTAATTGGACGGGTTTTAAATTCTTGAAATAATTCAGCCCTAAGTCCCCTCCGAAGTTGAGTCACTTAACATAGGGACTTGATTCCTACATTGTATGCTACGATAGCGATTGTGAGTCTCATCCTTCGCCCAGAGCTATAATCGTAAGCAGAGGTGCCATGTGTCCTGATAAATCAAGATTTGTCCTGATTTTCGAAACACCGCACACAGGGGTAAAATATGAAAAAGGCGATCAAAACTATTTTCTGCCGAAACTATGCGTATTGGAGACAAATGACCAACATTACAAGGGCTATAAAATTAGTTTTTAGAAAAATTGATAAACCCACCAAGCAGTGAGTTGGAAAAACTAACTTTTTTAATATCTATTTTATAGCTATATTGTCTGAGAAAAGTTTTTAGCTTGTACCAATTCTAGCATTTTCGCCAAATCAGGCATTACTGTATCAATAATCGATTCAAAATTATGACAATTTAAAAAAAAAATACCATCAATTTTAAGTTTGTTCAACATAACTTTTTTGTAAGTGGTTTTTTTTATGTAAAATATTTTCTAGAGGGTTTTGGAGACAATAAAGTTGCACACTTTTGCTGAATATACTGTATACAAATTTTGAAGTTTAAACGAGATATCTTAAAAATACTACAAAAACAGTAATTTTCGACTGATTACATCTCCTAAGTTCGGACGAGTTCGGTTACATATTTTACAGTTTTGCAATAAAACACAAAATGTGCAAACAGTTCTCACATTAGAGCAGACATATCAGAAGTTGATTTTCTTTAATGGAATACGACTCGACACAAAATCTATAAACAATCTAAATAATTTTCATTCTTTTTCCATTAAAATAAACAGCTCAACAAAGTAATTCCAGACAAAAACTTCAAATTTGTTACTTTAGTTAACAGAAAACAAGCGTGTTTACAATGCCAAGAAAATTATCAGTTTTTAAAACGCAATGTAACGCTAAGCAGTTATCAGTATTTTTTCAAAAAATGTTTGAAATTCTAGAAAAAGACCTTGAAATTGATTCGCTATAGAAAAAGCCATAGCAAAATAAAATTTAAATCCATCGATAATTTTCATCATTTCGTTTACGTTAAAGAGATTCTTCTGGCAACTCGAATCATTGTTTGATAATGTTTTGTAGGCCAAAGCATAATTCACTCAATTGCAAAATCTTCAATTAATTCTTAGTCTAGAAAATTCAACGACATTTTTATAAAAAAGATACAGAGTTTACAAAATTAAAAAAAACATGACACAATTGACATAAATGACAAATCGGTAAAAAACACCTAATTTACAAAAATATTAAAACGGACGGAGTTTAATAAATTAACAAAATTCTGAAAAATGACAAAATCGACAAAAATGAAAAATTTGACGAAACTGAATAAATTCACAATTAATACGAAAAAATTACAAAACTGCCAAAAATGACATAATTGACTAAATGGACAAATTGACAAAAAGCCAAAAATTTAACAAACATTAACAAAATTTACAAATTTCACAAAAAAAAAAATTGGGCAAATTTGAAAAAAGTTACAAAATTGATAAAAAAAACTGTCAAAAAAAAATACAAAAATGACAAGACTTACAAAATAAACAAAAATGACAAAATTTACTAACGTCATTTATGTCAGTTGTGATTTTTGTCTGTTTTATAAATTTTCACAATTACGTCAATTTTGTCAATTGTTTCAATTTTGTCAATTTCGATAATATTGTCAATTTTTGTCATTTTATCATTTTTGTCAATTTTGTAATTTGTTGATTATGTTAACTGTCATTGTTTTGTCAATTTCGTTGATTTCGTCAGTGTTGTTATTCTCTTTAATTATTTCAATTGTTTCAATTTTGTTATTTTGTTGGGTTTGTCAAATTAGTTAATTTTATCAAAGTGGTCAATTTTGTCAGTTTATTCACTTTTTTGTATTATTTTTTTATTTTGTCGATTCGGTTATTTTAAACAGTATTTAGCATTTTCTCATTTTTTCATTTGTATCTATTTTGTCAATTTTATCAATTTTTCAATTTGGTCAATCCTATTAATGTTGTAATTTTTGACAAATTTGTCAGTTTTGTCATTGATGTTAACTTTTTCAATTCGGTCAATTTTATTATTTATGTTAATTTTATAATTTTTTATCTTATATGTCAGTTTTGTGAACTTTTCGAAATACGGTCAGTTTTGCTTTTTTTAACAAGTTTTGTTGTTTAATCTTATAATATCATAAGTGTATCATAAGCATAAGCATAAGCATTTTGTCAATTTTGGTTGTTAAGCATAAAATCATGTGATTAACAAAATTGGAAGAATTTAAAAAAATATATCAAAGTTTTTAAAATTGTCATAATTATCAAAATTATAAAAATCCATTCTTAATTACGTTACCGCATCCTATTTTACTCCGGCGATTGTAATTTTACCCGATTATATTTTCACTATACTCGATTTCTTCACTTCAGAGGGCAATCCGGACCAGCGTTAAATTATTTTAAACACATGGTTGGGCATTTTTTTGAAATTCTATTCTTAATTCTTATTTTTAACTTACCATATGCTCCAAAAAGAGAACATTGAGATTATATATATTATAAAAAAATTCATAGAAACAGGATAAAGATATTCCAGGATCCAAAGTTATGAGTTCTCAAATATTTTTATCCTATATACAAACATAAATTTCTATTTTTCGATTAATCTTGGATTTACTGCGTTAGAAATTCTTCAATAATAGTTTAAAGATTCAGAATTAAGAAAATGTTTGTTTCGGATTTTGTCTAATATGTATCCATATATAATAAACAGACTGTAAGAAAGGCTGCAATGCACTGTCAAGTGTATTAAATCGTTTTTTTTTTCATTTACATCCCCTTAAAATTTCTGATTAATTAATTAGCCCTACTATATTTTCTATAAAAACGTTGAGTTCCGCAACCTCATTATTAATATATGTATCGCTTATTTAGGCAAGAATGATTTTAGTTTATTCTTCTCGTTGAACACATTTTAAGATTGGTTTTACACTAACTACTCTTTACAATACGTTCTGTTAAATTTTATATTTTAGAAATTTTGATCTTACTATTCAGTACCTTCAATCGGCTTTGTTAATAATCTAACGTCAAGTCCGACATAAAAAAATCGTCTAGACGACGAACCGCTATAATTCAATCCATTTGTACACTTTTTTTCGGTATCTACCGTACTTTCCAAAGCGAACGATTCAATAGAAATTTAACTTATTTTTTCCCCTTTTTTGTTACTCTCTACCGGCTATAAGAAGAAAGGAGATATTTTACTTCTCTCAGATCCTAAAATATTCAGGACGAAGCTATCTTCCACAGCTTCCGTTCCTTTGTACTAGAATCTCCTTACCCATTCCATTTTTAGTATGCATCTGAGGAAACTGAACTCTCTTAACTGACGAAAATAAGAGCGGTGGATTCGTTCAATATTTTAAGGAACACTATACCGGGTTCAGTGAAAACTAAAAAAATAATGTCTAAAGCATGACTGCTTTGGCATGATTTGGATAGGTTGAATCTAAGAGATCCAAGAAGTTTTTTTAAACAATTTTGCATTGACAAAAGAACAGTCAAAAGTAGTTGAAAAATTTTAATATTTTACAAAACAAATCGAGCGATTTGTTTATTTACTTTCCCTCAAGAACCAGGTCATCGATAAGGTCAGTTATGACAGATTATGCCATTCATTGGCCGTCAGCAGCATTTTAAAGGAACAAATGTGTCACGATTTTCCTCGGACGATTAACGTCGAGTCGAGTGTCAAGTTCTTTCGTGTGTTTCGAATTTCAACAGCTGATTTGTTTTTTTTTTCTGCTTCCATTCACACCAACTATTCTCAGGTACCACCACAGCTCAGGGCAAAAGTGTCTTTCTGTACATTTGTTTAGTAGTTTGAACTGCTGTTCGGTTTCTCCAAACAGTTATTATAGTTCTGTTGAATGTACCTTTTCCTTTTTGGTTGTTGGGCTGAGCGCGCCGTCCGTTGCTTATCAGCAGTTATGAATCATATGTAAAGTGAGTTCGTGTCAGTCAGTTCATAGAAAAGCAGCAAATCGTCGTCGGACCTTCTAAGCGCGCGGGATAGATTTTTGGGCTTCGGAGAGAATGATAATGCGCTCGACCGGCGCTGTTGCTTTTTCTAGGTTAGATAATTTTTCATTCGGTTCGTGTGCTCTTTCAACTTCATAATAAAGGCTCTAAGCTTGACGGTGAATGGGTCCGATTAGAAAGGGTGTAGTAAGGTACCTAGTATACATACTAGAAGCTATGAAAGAAGGTAGTAAGTACAATTTTTGTCGACCAACTTAGTCACGTATCTACGTGTCTGTCTGTCTGTTTGGCCGTGCCAGTTCGTGGAGGTCTCCCGAAAATTCCTTTCTAATCGGTCTGTTGCTAGCTTTTTTCGGGGTTTCTTTTTCAATCATCGCGGGGTGATGCAAATTCAATGATTTGTTGAAAGGTGTTTTGACGTACATTTAATTGGAAACAGCCTTTCGGAGTTCAATTAATTACCGTGGTTTTAAATTTGTTCAAATCCTTTTTATAAAAAAAACCTATCGTATTTCAAGAAGACTCTACTTCTATCTTGAAAAACATTTCAACATTGAAATTAACGAAAACAAAAAAACAAAAAAAAACCCAGATACATGTTTTTGTGTTTTTTTTAATCCAGAAAAATTCTTTAACAGAAATTTTCTTGATTGTTTCTAAAAAATGCATCTACTGTTCAAATCCCTAAATTTTGTTTTTCGTTTTGGTATTTAAACTTCTGGATTATAAATTTAAAATGTTTATCCGGTTTTGGCTAAAATCTAGAAAAAATTGCAAACGAAGTTAGAAAGTTGACACTGTTTTATTCAAAGCTGGATTTAATCTAACTCTCCACAAAAATATTCCGAAGAATTCTCTCTTCCTATTTTATGATAGAATAACTTTCTATATATCATTAAAAATAAAAAAAAATGCAGTTTTTCCATCGCTAGAAATACATTTTTCGCAAACTTATAAAAGGGGATTTTTGTTTTTATCTGACGGGTTTGTGCCAGGGGCCTTCAAATCTTCCCCAAAATTGAATATTTCATTCATTTTTACGACTTCTAAACACATTTATTTCTTAAGATTTCTAAAAAAAAATTTTTGCATTTGGTTAGATTTTTTTGTAAATAAAATTAAACCAAAGCTGCTTAACTCTATTTTTTTTTTCAACGAGCCACTTTGGTGTCTTCAGATGAAAGTTGCATTACAAACTGAACTATACGATGGTATTTTTGCAAAATTTTCGGTGATGCAAAGGGTACATTTAGACACCATTTAAAGCTTATTTACAATTTTTCATGTCAAAGGTCATTATTTAATTTTTTTTAACATTTCATTTGAAAAGCTAATGAAATTTCAATGCGTTTTGATGTGTTATTCAATGATTTCCGTTGAAAAATAACAGAGTTATGTAGCTTTGAAGTATGGTTTTATTTTATTTACAAAAAAAATCTTACCGAATTTAACTCGAAAAATAAAAATTTTAGAAATCTGAAAAATATATTGGTTATTAAGTCCTTAAAATGAATGAAATTTTCACTTTTGGGAAAGATCTTAAGACCCCCGGCGCAAATGTTCTGATAATAAAAAAATCCCCAAATGTTGGCCCATATCGTATTTGGAAACTTGTTCATAATCAGCGGATTCATGCATTTTTGCATTCAGGATATTATCATAGAATAATTTCGATAGAGAGGTGTTCAAAGCCCAAAGTAACAAACAACAGACGTGAGCATTTATAGATCCTCAGATTTTATAATGAGTTTTATTCAAGTAAAAAAAAAACGCCATTTGGCTTTAACTGAGTATCTATTATTTGAATGAACGTTTTAGAGTTTTGACTTTGAATTCAAAATTAGAGAATATAAATATTTCCGATTAAAAAAAAATTGTACAAAATTTAAAAGTTTTAAAAATAAGCCTCTAATAAATGTTAAAATGATGTTAAAAAATTCTCAAGTAAATGTTGAAAAAAAAAAAATAATAAAATGATCTTTTCCCTGTAGAGAAGTTGACAAATTCAAATTTTTAAACAACTTTGTAAAACAATTTTCAACAGTTTTACTTTAAATTATGTTTCGTACTTGTCTAATCGAATGAGCATAAAACGCATAAACAAATAGTGATTTATCAAAATTAAATATTATCTTAGCATAAGAACAGAAATAGTCAAGGAATCAAAAGAAATTAATAAAATCATGAATTGACGTCAACCTTTCAAAATTAGAAACTACAGCTGCCAGATATTCAATATTTCTGTATAATTACACATTCAAAGTAAAGGTTTAGCAAAAATTTTAACAATATTACAGTGGGATCATAACTTAGCTCCAGGGATGCCAGGTGGTTTTGTCGAAAATCAGAACACCATGAAAAAAATCTGGATTTTTCAGGACACCCCTAATTCTGCATATAATGCATAAATAAAGTACTAAGGTACTATAGACACATTAATTTATGCATTAAAGAGAGAAGAATATTGCCGAGATAGCAGTTTATATGAAAAATAAACCCTCAAACATCATCTAAACCGAAGATTATTATCAGTTAAACTATTTTATTACAGATTTGTTCGATATCATGATGATTTGATTATAAATTAAATTACAATTAAGTTTTTTTTTGAAAATTTAGATAATTCAGTACCTACATTTAAAAGACTATTTTTCAAAAATCAGAACAAAGCAGGACAATTTTTAAAAGAAACCAGGACGGTCTCTCGAAAATCAGAACAAATCCTGATTTAACAGGACCATTGGCAACTCTGCTTAGTACCCAAAAAATAAAATAAAATAAAGCTGCTCTTGAAACTGTTAATGGATAATAATGTTCCAACCAAAAAAAACAGTTGGAATGAAAGGCCAAATTATGATTAAAAAGCTGCAATTTTTATCTTAACAAGCAACGATTTTATTTTATTTCTAACGTTACAAAATTTCTTTTTATGAATTTCCTCTTGGATCTGATTCTTCAAAAAAAAACAAATGTTATTGTAAAAGATAGTTGTAAACAGCATAACACATACAGGCAAGGTTGCCGAAATCACAGAAAAATATGTAATTGTACAGAATTTTGAGCAAATTTTCATCACATAATCTGTGTCACAGAACACAGAATTTTGAAACGTTCACAGATTTCATAGAATTTTTGATTCTGAATGAATTTCCAAAATAATGATTTTTCGGTCAATATAAAATTTAGATTTCATACCTTAAATTAGAAAAGGATGATGAGATTGGTATTGTTAATCGCTTTTTCCTAACTAAAATGTTAAGAAGCCCCAATTTATCATGATTTTTTATTGAAATGAAAGGAAAAAGCATCACAGAAAACCATCACAGAATTTTTGGGTAAAATCTCTTCAAAAAGTCAGTATTTTTTTTCTCAAAATCACAGATTTTTTTCGGCAAACTTGCATACAGGTTTTAAATTCATTCAGTAAAAAATAGACATACCTAATTCTTAAAAAAAACGCAAAAGAGCAGAACTATCAGCTCAACTATTTAACAATTAAACTATTAATCGTTAAAAATTAGGAATTGGAAAGAGGTTCCTTTATTCTGATGACTATGTTCAAATCTTGTATAAATCATTAATTTGTGTAATGAAAATTTTAAACTTTTCTTCAAAAATGTCTCAACTTCTAGGCATTTGAGGGTCGCCTTAGAGTGGTCCAATCATTATAAATTTTTACACAGTTTGTTATCTTGACAAAAGGATCAATATCAGGGGGTGGGAGCAGTGAAATATTGAGATTTAAAAACCTTCATATAACTAAGAGCAAATGTATATACGATTTTGTAAATTTCTACCCAACACTTCCGAGAAAGTCGATTTTTGACCGATTTTTTTTTCAAGATAACACCAGATCTCAAGGTTTCATGCATTACTAAATCATTTGGCATCAAAATTAAAATTTCGATTTTCCGGATTTCCTTTGGTCGTCCACCTTTTGTTGATTTTTGGGGTAAAAAAAACCGAAACTTTGAGCGTTTTGAAGCACCTCTAAATAAAATTTGCTTGAGCTGGAAATTTTCAGGATTCAGGTCAGTTTTTTGGGCCAATCTAGAAAATGTATATGGTCGGTTTTCGAAATTTCCCATGAACCATTTGTCTGTCACCCTAATATGCGTGATCTAATCCTGAGTTTATCATCCGTGATTTCAAACTTTCTGTTGCAAAAACTTTAAAACGATGCCCGTAATAAGATTTTAATGTCCGTTAACATAATTTTCAATATTCAGGATTCAGAATACAAATGAAAACGTCATTTTATACGTCTTAAAATTAATAATGAGAATATCTTGTTGAACAAGTATTGTTCTTTTATGGAAAATCGCTCCCAGAGATTGTTCATGTTTTCAGGTTGATTGTGTATAGGAGCTGTGATTGCTTCGCCTTCTCTATAAATTAAACCGATGTTGAGCAAAGATTCAAACGAATAGTTTGAGCTTTCGCTTACATGCCATATATAGATTAACATTTTCAAAACATCTTCCAAACTAGCTTTGAGCTATCCACCAATCACATTTCCTATCTTTCATTCTCATTCTTCTAGAGTTCATCTTGCCGTAATGCCATTAATTTGAAAGTTTGCCAATAATTTATTGCAAGAATACTCATTTGTACATTGCGAAATTGATTGAATCAATACGAACTCAACTGACAAAATTCGACGATTATAGTTAAACCAAACATTAGAAAAAACTCTTTTATTTTACAATAATATTAACTTTCCTTTTTTATCCGAATTCGGACTGCGGAAAGTGTCATTATTTTTAAAACAATTTTAAACGTTTGAAAACATTCAAAGGGGATTAAGTTTACAAAATTTGATCCCAAAATTGAAATACCTAATCTTCATTTTTGTTTAAGATTTTTTAGATTTTTGTTTTCGTTTCATAGACATATTTATTAGCTAGCTCCTGCTGTATTGCGTAACTCGGAATGTTTATTCAAATCGGATTTTTTGGACTCCATTCTCGGTCTGTTCCCAATTCTAGCTGCCACAATAGGACGATCACATCGCATCTTCATACCAAATCTAGAACAACCCCCATACGCCTAGCTCAAATCAATTATTCCATCGTTCTTAATTCCGTCTACGACGGGCGTCCACTTCTACGTATACCTACATTTGTCTGACCTGTTAGAGCTGTCCGACAATTTGAAACACGCCATCTCGCCGCAATCCGCAGCCGGTTTTTGGTCGCATTTTGGGTTGGCTGGCCCCGAATTTGAATAAATGAGCAAGCCCAAATAAACACTCTTATGCTAGAACACACTTTCTTCGTTGGCCCATTTCTGCCGGTCGGTCCCCTACAACAATCTTGAAATGAAATCAACCTTCTTTCCTTCTGTCTAGTGAGTACTCCAAAAATCTCTCCAATATTTTGTCTCTCGTTCGTTCTCAATGTTGACAAACCTTTTTAAGGATTTTGGAGAGTCCTACTCCAAGACCCGGCTTTCAAAAGCTCTCAATAATCTGTTCTTTCATTTTTGATTATCATCATTAATTAAGTCGAGTCCTTCCTACCTTAACCTAGATGTCAAGAACCCAAAAAACGGAAATTATTTGGTCGGCGACGTCCATGCGGCAATCTAAAGTCAAATTAATCACGGTGGAGCCAAAAAGGGGAGAAGCATTTGCTTGCTTACTCGCATTGTTGCAAAGAAATTTCTCCACCGCACGACCGCGGTGCTTTCTCGCGGATGTTGGAGCTGCGCGCTTAGAGCAGCAAAGAGCAGAGATCGAAGCACTTTCCGACAGGGAACCAATGAGTGGTGAAAAAGAAACTTTTGAGCATTATCAAAAGGGGAGCACCATCAGCGGTGATTAGTGAGATTGCAGTTGGGGATCGTGTCTTATTTCTCTTGGTCGAGCGAGAACTTACACGTGCCTTGCAGGATGATGAAATCAAAACAAATTTGCACCTGTTAATATCGATCATTATTCGATGTCTCAAGTGAATGTTCATTTCTGAATAACCGAGAATGAATTTTACAGTATTTTCAAGTTTGAATTTTAAAAACTAATCCCTACATATGTACATTAAACCGCTGCAAGCTTTGTACGAAAATTTCAAGTTCATTAAATTTAACACCTCCAATTACTTTTTCGGGTTGTTTTTGCTGCCAGGAAAAGCAATAAAAATTTTGGAAGATATTCGTTCAGTCCTGAGGTCAGTTTCAATTTTGCATGTAAAATTTGTAAGGGAAACCAAAATTTTTCTTTCATAAATCACCTAAGATGTACTGAAAATTCCAAAAAATATAACATTGGATTTTAAATATTACTTGATTTTGCAGTACATTTCATGTGACCAAACCACAAACCTAACTGTTACCCTAGAAAAGATGTTCGATGTTATACAAAAACAAAATTTTAGAAAAATAAAGTTTTTGAATTTTAGCGTTTTTGACTGCTATTTGAACGCTGTTTAAGCGTAGGATAAAAATAAAAATCGCAAAAAACTGCTTTGCATAACCAAAAAACTTGTTAATTTATATAACCTTGCAAAAACTTTTAATGAAATTTTTAAAAGCTGTAGCAAGCAAAATCTGCCATTTTTAAAGGCATTTCAATGGATTCAGATTTTTTATTTTGAAATGGTTATAACTTTTTTCATGAAATGTTTAGCTCCTTGTTATGTTAGCAAAAAATTAAGATTAAGAATCGTCAAAACCAAAAATCAAAGACCGACATCATTTCAAGCTGATTTGAATTTTCTGGATGATATAATGTGCAAAAATTTCTTCTTCCATACAAATTTCCATACGCGTTGCGCTAACTCAGGAATCTACCAAATCATCTAATATTTTACACTGATGCTTGGTGACCCAAATGGCATCGAAAAAAACATATGGGAGCAAAAAGTCATTTTTTTTTGCAGCAGTCTAATGTACATATCTGGCATTAAGTCTACTCTCAGTAATAGCTTTGGTTTATGAAATACCTGTATGACGTTTGAATCATAAGACATAGAACCAGGGCCGTAGGAGGAACCGACTCATTTTTTTTCTCATATCAGTTTTGCTTGAACAATTCATACTTAAAAAGTATAGGTTCTGTATAATTATTCAGCACTTTTCGTATCTACTTAAAATTGCAAAACATAACCTAATTTTTTTTTCAACCACACAATAATTAGAAATAAAAGAGAGATTCATTTTCTACTTTTGTAAACTCTATTAAAATTCAAAATTTGAGTAAAAAAACTTTGTTTTTGAATAACTAAGCAGTTTGAATAATTTATTCAGTTTATAATGCCTGTCTGTAAAAAGGCTTAGACGGTGTATGTCTTTAATTTGCAATATGAAAACCAATAAAAAAATCATACAAAAATTCATAAAATGTATGGCGTGCTCAAAAATGAATTTCATCAAACTAAAAAACAAAAGACTAAAAATGATAAAAAATAGCTAAAAAATAATGAAGAATGACAGAAATAGCAAATATGACAAGAAAAACAATCATTATAAACAAAACAAACATGATAAAAAAGATTGAAAAATGACTTAAAATGGTCAAAAATTTACTCTTTTCTGACAAAAATAGTATTTTTTTTTAAGTTTTTAACAGGGTGGCCACTAGACCGCTGCAAAAAATGACTTTTTGTTCCCATATGTTTTTTTGATGCTTTTTGGGTCCCCAAGCATCAGTGTTAAATTTGAGATGATTTGGTTGATTCCTGAGTAAGCGCAACGCGTTTCAATTTTGTATGGAAATTTGTATGGAAGAAGAAATTTTTGCACATTAAATCATCCAGAAAATTCAAATAAGCTTGAAATGAAGTCGGTTTTTCACTTTTGGTTTTGACTATTCTTAAGCTTCATTTTTCGCTTACATGACAAACAGCTAAGAATTTCATGGAAAAAGTTATAACCATTTCAAATTAAAAAATCTAAATCCATTGAAAAGTATTAAAAAATGGCAGACTTTGCTTGATAGAGCTGTTAATAATTTCATGAAATGTTATGGCAAAGGTTATACTAATCGATAAATTCTTTGGCAACGCAAAGCAGTTTTTTGAGATTTTTTATTTCCATCCTACTGTTACACAGCTTTCAAACAAGCAGTCAAAAACGATATAATTAAAATAATGAATTTTGAAAACAAAAATTTTATATAACATTGAATATCTTTTCTCGGGTACAATTAAGGTTTGTGCTTTGTTCGCAAGAAATTTACTGCAAGAATCAAGGAACATTTTTCATCCAAAGTTATATTTTTTTGAATTTTCAGAAATTCTCTGGCGATTTTTGAATGAAAAATTTTGTTTTCCCATACAAATTTCCATACAAAATTAAAACTTGTTGCGCTAATTCAGGACTGGATGGATCGCTTTGAAAAAAAAAATATTGCTATTTCTGGTAGCAAAAACAACCAAAAAAAGTTATAGGAGGTGTAAAAATTTAAGAACTTCAAGTTTCCATACAAAGCTTGCAGCGGTCTAGTGGCCACTTATTTGGAAAAGTCGGGAAATGAGGGATAAAGTCGGGATTTAAAATCCATCGAAAAAATGCGGGAAAAAGTCCAGAATTCCTACAAGAAATCAGGAATTTTGGCACAGCTGCCCAGTGCATATATTTCAGTGCCCTCTAATGCTCCAGGATAACTGATTTTTTTTAAATACAACTAGAAATTTTGAGCAACTCATGATAAAATAACTTAGTCCAGTGGTTACCGAGAACAAGTTAGTATAAATATGAGACTTTTCCGATTGTATTTCTTTGCGGTCTTTAATATGTCAACTCCCGTTTAACTTTCATCTTCTTTTCTGTTCAAATAACCAAATGTCTTAGCTAAAATTCTGAATATCAACTTATTAGCGCATTATTAACAAGTATATTCAACATTTTGACCCTTTAGCGAACTTTTTAAAAAATATTTGGTGCGGTTTGATTAGGCCGAACTGAACGCCATCGCCCTGAGAAAATTTTGAAACAACAGAATTTAAATCTTCTTTACAAAATCGAAATAGCGAACATGATTGACGACAATAAGATTCTTGGATTGGAAACTACTGATTCTGGTCGTCATAATTCATAAATTTTGTGTCTTGTTGGGATGATTTGTACATTAAACCGAAGTTTCTCGAAAAATTTCTCGAATTTATGAGGTTTAATTCGTTCTGGTTGAATTGTCCTCTGGTTTAAAATATAAACTCATCTAATCTCGCATGAGCTTTCATTACGTCGTATGAAACATCTTAAGAACTCCAAAACAGCTTTAAGTTTTGTATTTCACACATTGAATATGTTGTCAAGATTACAAATATAAATGGAAAAAAGTTGCGACTAGTTTAGGTCAGTTTTTGTATTTTTTGCAATTAAACTGATTGTTTACATTTTTTTTATACGATGTAATCAAAGCTCACGCGAGATATATGTTCATGTGAAATATAAAGTAGTGAATAATGTAAATTTTGATACCATTGTAGTTGTTTGGATAAAATCAACAAAGAGCCATCGATTGATATCTAACCTAAATTTACACTGTGAAATCAAACCAGTTTTTAAACTGAATTCAGGACTTAAAAACCAATCCTTTTTCTTGAAAAGCATAGGGTTTTACGAAGTTTCTGAAATACATTTATAAAACATTAACTTACTACCTTCTTTGTGACTTGAATTTACTTATTTGCGACTGTGTTGAATAATTCATACGAAATGTGCCACTTAATAGAAATGAATTTTGCTACAATACACCTTTTTATCATATTCACTCTAATTACAGAGTTTCAGAAAACCATTTTTTTCTACTTTGTTTAAAATATCACTATTCTTGAAAAAACATAGAGCCGGAGAGCCAATTATTTATTTTCTCTAATATCATAACTGATTTTAAAAAAAATCATAAATAACACTTATTTTGCTTCTCATTTTGCTTGGGATTTTTCAAAACATCTTATTGACTTCAAAATAAGTTTTCTTAGAGCAAGTTCACTGTTGTTGGGAAAAAGTGGTAGAAATTTAGACATTTTGAAAATTTTACCATGCAAAAATGTTTTCAAGATCTTTGGCGTTGTACTTTTTTACAGCACTGATACTATTTCAGCCGTATGTGAAAGGATAGAAATATAGCTATTTTTGCAACACAGCATGCGAAACAACAACACGTGTTGTTGAAAAGCTTGAAGTCCACAGATCTTGTAAAGGTTTTTGCATGGCAAAATTTTAACCCTCATCCGTCCCAGAAATTTTTACCCGTTATAGTCCCCTCCCCCATTCGTTAAAAATCATTATATCTCTCTTGTTTCTTAACTGATTTGTACAAAATGGTGATCAAATTCAAATATGTTTCTAAAAAAATATTCAGCTACAACTATTCTTTTTTAAATTTTTTAAAGCCCCGAAAAACATGCTTCGGAAAACGAGACTATGGACCAGCTACCAAATGCCAAAAATATTTACTTAGTGCCTAAGAAAGTTGAAGTTATAATTTTTTTTGAGCTTTTTTAAGATCGGTGTGAAAACCGTACTTTTAATTAATGAACCGTCAAATGGTTTCAGTCACAGTGGAAAAATTTTGAAAAGTGGATTGGAAATGTGACGTAATTTGACACATTTTCTTTAGATTCTCAAAATACAAAACACATAAGTTTTGACGAATTTTCAAAAGTTTTTCAATTTGCAATTTTTTCAAATTTTCAAACACCTAAATTACACTTTGAACTGGATTTTGAATATGTATATAAACACAATATTTTCGCAATAAAACTATATTCACCAGAATGGTAATTTCATGCTGGTGCTAGTGGTGAACATTTTGACATTGATTGAAAAGAACGGTTTTCACACCACCTTTTTCGTGGTTATGATTTTGAAACAAATAAATAAATGCATCATTATTTACAACATAGGATATATTTTTTCAACTTTCCTCACTTCCTCACATTCTTTTAGGCACTAAGTGAATTTTGAGCGTTTAATTGGTAGCTGGTTTAAGTTATTTTTCTGAAGCATGTTTTCTGGATTTTTTTCTTAGTCTTTGTGAATAACTTAAAGAAGAATATTTTCTGGCACCTGCCATTTATTGCTCATATTCTACAAGGTCCGGCAAAGTGTTACATTAGAACTAAAGATAATATGATCAAAACAATTCTTCCAGATTTAATACGATATTCTTCAAAACAAATTAGATTTTATTAATCCAATTGTGCAATTCGATTTGTCGATGCCCTATAGCTTAACCATTCGCTGCTGAAGCTCAAGGTGCATATTTTAGAAAGCTCGCAGTGGTTTTGTGGCATTTTCTCCAAGGATTCAGCTTGATGGCGCATCCGAATTTCCAAACCGCCATGTTTTGTAGAGCAGACTTCGGGCTTCAATACACCCTAGACATAGGGCCCAAGTTCATAGGGTTAAGGTCAGGCGATCTCCCCGACCACTCCGAGCTCGAAATTACCATCAAAAACAATTTTTTTGCACTCCAAAATTGGGTTTTTTTTTCAAATTTTCAAGGTGATGGAAAACTTTGGAGAAACATTAGGGTCAAAGAAAAGGACGAACATAAGCCGTAAATATAATTAATTTGTCGAAACAGATAAAACGGCTCACCGATAGGGCTCGAATCTGCGATCTCCGCTTCAGTATAACGGCGTATTAGCCAATTACACCACGGTTAAGGTAGTGGAATCGACCGTCACGAGCGTACAAGTCAGTTCCATCGGTCAACTGCTGGACTTTTCATCGATACACTCCATGTATATATGTATATCTCACATGCAGACAGGGTTGCCAATGTTCCTGAATTTTCAGGATTTGCCTGGTTTTTGGAGGACCATCCTGATAACCTGATGAGCTTCCGTTTTTTTTTCCTGATTTTCGAAATTAGCCTGATTTTCCCTGATTTTGTGAACATGATGGGAAATGGGTAGTACGGTGCTGACCAAAAAAAAATGGTTCTCACTTTGACCGAAATATCCGTTAAACAATATAAGTAACCCCGATGTAAGTGTGGACGGTTTTAGTATAGTTCAACAAAATCATTGAAAAATCAGCAGTGGATCAATTTTGATAAAATTGCGTTCAATGTGATGCAGAACATGTTGTTTACAAATGCTGAAGAGATTAACTTGTCATGGACTGCTGCTGGTGTCTTCACTTACCCCGCAAGTGCGAGAAGACATTAAAAGCTTGACAACATTGGTGTAAGGGGTGATTTTGTCCTGCTACTGTTATGCTTCTTGGCAATCAAAAAATCAACTGATTGCGTAGTTGTCGAGCTGGAGCGTAGAGTTTTATACTCTGGAGAAATTAGGGACAGTCAACAACGTTGGTCAAAATATCGTAGATGAAGGTTCGTTGCAGATACTTTCTTCTTTGACTGAAAGGCGTCATTGATAGTAGGCCACACCTCTACGAGATCTTGCAAGGGCAGACGGCGTAATGCGTAACGCAGAATTTTTTTTCTGAATTTTTCCAATCCTATCGCTGTGGACGGAGTGGTAGGGTTCCAAAACTGGAACCGCATATCCTAATACGCTGCGTACTAACGAGCAGAGTAAAGCTTTCAATGCGTACGAGTCTTCAAACTTGAAGTATTCCAACGAAGAAAACGGAGCAAAGCGAAGCCTTTGGCTGTAGTCGACAACCCCAAGATCTTTTATAGAGGTTACCCTTTCGAGTGTGCTTCCGTAGTCGTAAATGATTAAGGCTCTATTCCTGAAAAAGCTTATGCACTTACACTTACCGCCATTGACTTCCATTCTATGTATATTGCACCACGCCAGTAATCTGTCGATGTCATCTTGAAGCGCAGCGCAATCCACTATTGAATCTATGATTCGATATATTTTTAAATCATCTGCAAACAGTAGTTTCGGTGATCGAAGGAATGTTGCCAAATCGTTAATAAACAGCACGAATATAAGCGGTCCTGGGTGGCTGCCCTGCGGTACATCAGACGGCATGTTGAACACAATAGAGTGAGTACTACGAATGTTTATAAAGAATTGACGATTGAGCAGGTACGGAGACAACCATTTAGTTACCCGTACAGGAAAACCGCAGCGAGTAAGTTTTTCTATGATGATCCTATGTGGAACTTTATCAAAGGCCTTGGAGGAGTCGATGTAGTTTACTTGCAGTTTCTTATATGTTGCGGTATGCAATTCGCTGGCATAGCACATAAAGTTTTTCAACGTTGACCTTTTCTTGACAAAGCCGTGCTGGACCTCCGTAAGTAACGGGACAGCTGCAGCATACAATCTTTCGTACATCAGGGCTTCAAAACTTTGGAGAAACAGCCAAGAATGGATATTGGTCGGGAATTCTCCACACGATGAGTGTTTCCAGACTTATGAATTGCCATTTTCCAAAGAGCAGGGAAAACACCTTCCGATATCGATAGATTGAAAATCATGCTAAGTGGCGTGGCAAGAGATACAGGTATTCTCGAAACGTCGTTAAAATCTATCGTCAATTTAGTGATACTATGTCGAGCAATTCTCGCAGGGCGCATCTTGATGACCTTCACCATGATGAATGTTTTAATACTTCTGATCTCCAGGTATCTTCCAAGTGCAAGACGAAAAAAATTACATACGCGTATATCGGACAACTCACGAAATATGTCTTATTGCCGTTAACAAATATATCCTCCGACAGCTTAGACATAAAGGGTGTACGGAATCCAACTGCGACACACAAAAATATTCGGCAAAATTCACCCGTTCAACCATTCACCTTCAATCTTTCAGGGAGGGAAATAAAACATGTTATGAATATTTTCCCATGTTGGTTTTATTCAATTTCAATTCCATATCCAAATGCACGAACATTCTTTTTACACTACTCATAAGTTCCTTTACAACATTTGGACCAACTTTTTTTGGGTGGCAATCCATGTTTTCTTCATATCTTCTATCCTGCTTCCGAAGTGTCTGCTTCATGATGGCGCAGTTCTTTTCAATTGTCTGCAGTTCCGGTGCGTTCGGGGGGTTGAGATGCTTCGGCGCGAAATAGATCTCCTTAGCCTTGTATCACTCCAAAACCTCTTTCGAGTAATGACACGAGGCTAAATCCGGCCAGAAAATCATGGGACCATCATGTGACCTCAGAAGAGGAAGTAGACGCTTTTGGAGACATTCCTTTTGGTACACCTGCCCATTGGTCGTTCCAGTTGTTACGAATGGGGTGGTCTGCTTTCCACACGAGCAAATTGCTTGCCAAATCATGTATTTTTTGGTAAACTTTGACATCTTCTGCTTTCTAACGTCCTCAAGGACATCGAACCCTTTGAAGAGCTATGAAAAACTGGAGCCCTGGAAGCTGCCGGTAGTCTGCTTTTACGTTCGTCTCATAATCCATAACGGGACAATGTGGTTTCGTCAACATCTGGGTGTAGAGCTTCCGTGCACGTGTTTTACCTACCGTATTGTGCCGTTCATCGCGATTAGGCGCTTTTTGGACTTTGTAAGTGTGTAGTCCTTCACGTGTTTTCGCATCTTGTACGAAAGTATTGGTTAGATTCAGTTTCTTCGCTACATCTCGAACTGTTGGGATTCCTCTTGAAAGCTTGAACTTCTCGCTCGGGATCCTTAACATTATAAGGAGGTCCATTTTTGCCACTTTTTCTTTCCGATCGATGGTCAAACGTTCGTGGTACCGATTTAAAACACGAGACACCGTAGAATGTTCCCTGCCCAGCTTCTTGCTGATGTCAAGATGAGAAAGATCCGGATTATCGAGGTACGTGCGCAAAATTTCTTAGCACCGCTGCTGTTTTCTCCGACTCCATTTTCGCAACGACTGCACATCTGCTAGTGAAACTTACACAGCGTAAATAAATACACATTGAACTAATTCCACCCAAAATTTCGATAGAAAATACTCAATGGGTAAAAAGTTACAGCCATTAAAAAGTGGTGCAATTTTATTTCGTACACCCTTTAATGCAAAGTGTTGTCCAATTCGGTGTTGTATGCTTCGTAATAATCACTCTTAACGTTATGGAGCATTTCAATTTCCAGACCCTGTAGATTGGTAATGATTTTTTTCTGTATATTTTGTCTTTACTCTTGTAAATGTTTATAAAAAAAAAGGAAATTTTTGTATTTAATTTTTATCAGTTTTTTTTTCAATAGAGGCTATTAGGTAAATTTACGCTAATTTTTGTATTTTGTATTTTAGATTTATCTTACAGTATATATGTATGTACTAAATGTACTAAACGTGGCACAAGCAACCAACAGGGCTACAGTTTAGTGAGACCTATTCTGTTGAATGTCACATATGAGCATGAGCTCAACTCACAAAAACCGAAACTCACCACACTCTCATTCCGGTTTACTTCATACTTATACGTTTCGCCCCAACAACGTAATGTATTCTTCTCCGAAAACGTGCTCTCCCTCACTTCGAGTGAGCATTTGAGCCATCTGCCCCAAACAGTAACAACACTAGCCGGCTCCTCAAGTAGGTTCATACCATCATCAGTCGGTGGTGTGGTGAAGAAAATCGTCCCCCCAACCGGACTCACCACATTGTTATTGTTGCTCTTGTGGAGAATTAACAAACGAATGTTTTGCCTTGGCTCTTGCTTGGCGGCTTGCTCCACCTCACAACACGAGTCGCGTTTGGATACCGAGACCGAGGCCAAAAAAATGTCTGCTTTTAGTACACGGTTAACAGTTGCTCGTAGCAGATGAGTGTGGGCTTGTCGTTTCGATTTCGTTCGGATTTGATACTGTTGCTGTCATCATATACGGTCGTCGGATACGGTCTTCTCTAAAACAGAAGTAATTCACGCGGTTTCGTTCGTCGATCGTCGATTCGATTGTTACTCGCGAACGGAAGAGCTTGAGATTCTTCTAGCTCCAACTGAGTCGAAGGTGTGTGTGACTCACCGTGACATCTGGATTTCCAAGTTCTTACTCTAGTATTGATGGAATGCGGATTTTTTTTGTTATGATCCCCATCAGCTGATTGTGTTTTGTTGAGGAATGCAGTTTGAATTTATAGCCGGAATCCAGTCAAAGGTTGGATCATTGTTTCGAATAGTTTTTGAAGATCAAGTGCTTAAAAGAATTGTTGAAGTCGATTTGTCGTGATCATTGATTACACTAGTTTACAGCATTTTTGAACTCAGTAAACTGAAGGTCATTTCCAATGTGAAATCGGGCGCTGAATCCGAAAATGAAATTCAAAAAAATCTCAGTAGAAGCGTTTTTGAGTTATGCTCCAAATATGAAATTTCGAAAAAATTAAAAAAGTTCTTGTACTTAGATTAAAATATCTCGGACGGCTTAACAGTAATTTGAAATCCCTCTTTTGCATATTGAAGGTTAATAAGTTTTCTATCGGTCATCTGAACACTGTTTTTGCGTTTGACCAACAGTATTGCTGATATTAGTGACTTTATGAGAAAAAAAAATTATAAAAAACGCATTTTTTTAGAGAAAATTCTGTTTCAACGAAAGTTTTAGACTCGATGATAGCATTTAAAAAATCTGATTTTCTTTTGCGCTTAAATGGTAATTTAAAACAAAGATTTCAAGTGGTTATTTATCAAAATCGGTTGAAAATTGAAAAAGTTATGGCTATTTTACCATAACTGAAATTTTTGGAGTTTTTAATAATTTAACGAACCGCAGTACACTTATCATAGTATAGGAAGAATGAAACATAATAAATCTCACTCGCTCCAAGTCAAAATTATTTATAAGCTTACCAGAAGGTCACATGCCAATTTTCTGGAAGATCTGACCAAAGGGAGGGGTTGCTTAAGTCTCAAACGTGAATACAATTTTGAGGTATTTTGCCCGGAAGGAACGAAAAATACTGGTTTTTCATCAATAACTTTTTTCATCACTAGCTGATTGTTTTTTATGGTTGATTTTTTTAAAGCCTAAGTTGAGACAAATATTTCACCCGAAGACTGTAACTCGATTGGATTTGAAACAGAAAAGTTATTGCGGTTCAAAGGCTGCAAATTTTGTCCAACACGCAATGAGTACTTTTTACGCATTGCGTTTTATACGACAATTTTCGACCAAAATACAATCTTTGAACCGCAATAACTTTTCTGTTTCAAATCCAATCGAGTTACAGTCTTCGGGTGAAATATTTGTCTCAACTTAGGCTTTAAGAAAATTAACCATAAAAAACAATCAGCTAGTGATGAAAAAAGTTATTGATGAAAAACCAGTATTTTTCGTTCCTTCCGGGCAAAATACCTCAAAATTGTATTCACGTTTGAGACTTAAGCAACCCCTCCCTTTGGTCAGATCTTCCAGAAACTTGGCATGTGACCTTCTGGTAAGCTTATAAATAATTTTGACTTGGAGCGAGTGAGATTTATTATGTTTCATTCTTCCTACACTATGATAAGTGTACTGCGGTTCGTTAAATTATTAAAAACTCCAAAAATTTCAGTTATGGTAAAATAGCCATAACTTTTTCAATTTTCAACCAATTTTGATAAATAACCACTTGAAATCTTTGTTTTAAATTACCATTCAAGCGCAAAAGAAAATCAGATTTTTTAAATGCTACCATCGAGTCTAAAACTTTCGTTGAAACAGAATTTTCTCTAAAAAAAATGCGTTTTTTATAATTTTTTTTATCATAAAGTCACTAATATCAGCAATACTGTTGGTCAAACGCAAAAACAGTGTTCAGATGACCGATAGAAAACTTATTCACCTTCAATATGCAAAAGCGGGATTTCAAATTACTGTTAAGCCGTCCGAGATATTTTAATCTAAGTACAAGAACTTTTTTTTATTTTTTCGAAATTTCATATTTGGAGCATAACTCAAAAACGGTTCTACTGAGATTTTTTTGAATTTCATTTTCGGATTCAGCGCCCGATTTTACATTAAAAATGTTGGTCAGTTAATCAAGTTCACGATTTTTTTTAAATTTTGTAAACTAGTGTTATTGATATGTTGTTGTTGTTGTGATGTTATATGTTGATTCATCTCACTCGTCGTTGTCGTTTTCATCGATAATAATCCCGGGTGCAGCGATATATTCAAATCGCTGATGGCGGAATTGGACGATGACGGCGACGACGACGGCGTTGTCGTCGTAATCGCGTAACGCGTAATTAACTGTAGCTGTGCGATTGATTACCACGAACGAAGTGTGTTCATCAACATCATCGAAGCGAGCAATTTGAACCATCACCAGCCAGCAACGACAAAAACAACAACAAACCCCAGGCCAGCCAACAACCTGCTGCCGCAATTTGGTTGCTGCTGTCATTATCATTTGAGTGCCCCCGGTTTATTTTTTTTTTCAACCATTTCTATATCAGAAAGTGTATATGCAAATTCAGCATTCGACGTGCATCGACAGCTAGCTAGCTGGCTAGTGTTTCATCAAATAAGTGAAGCTTTTAATGGGCGTGTGTGTGTGTGTGTTTGTGCGCCACGTAATTGTCGATTGTTCAACTCCCCAAATTGATTCCTCAAGATATCGGAAAACCACAACAGCTCAAGAAGAGGATTTGTGCAATGGTTGTGCATTGATTGACATCACCCGGACACGTTTCTCAGTTCCTGATTTGAAAGAAGAGAAAAAACGAATAGAAGACGAAAAAATTACACTGAGGGGTAATATGCGCACACTGAGGGGGTAATATGCGCATCGCGAATAAGCCAAAGATCAGATTTGGAAACCCGGCGTTAGTTGGTGATCTAATCCCGGGGTGATGAATGCAGATTATACAAATTTTAAAAGTATGGGGGACTTTCCATAAACTTATTGTAATCCATCCAACCAATTGAGAGGCGTTTCCATGTTCCATGCGTCGCACAAACCTTGAAGAAGTTTCATCTAGCAAAAAAAAATCGAAACGTTACAAAGCTCACATTATCGCCCAGTGCACACAAACTGATCTGTTTTGTGTGTTGATTGATTAAATTGCAGCGCTTAATTGGAACAATACCAAGAAATTCAGTAGTGCATCAGCTGACTGTCTGAGCTTAGTTGAATTGCAACTTGAAACAAGAGAAAAAAAATAAACGTTTGGTTATGAAGAAAGCATAACTTGTGGATTGTGGATGCATTGCCTTTGCACATGCTAATTGTTTGTCGGCTGCAGCACCGCATCGTTTTCGTGGGCGGCAATGATTTGTTGTAAAGGGAAAGGAGGAAAACGTCGGTCTCTTCAGCAACCCCGATATATCGAGCATTCTGTTAGCAATGTGTCTGGCAGTAATGCTTGAGCATCCAAATTTGGAGTTGCCTTAACTAGAGTTTTCGATTTGATTATGGATCAATTGAAACCTTTCATTTGCATCAAATTATTTGATTTGATGTTTTTTTGGTAGCTTATATTGACAAAATCAAATTTATTTATTCAAATTCCTAGAATTCCTATTTTTTGAAGAGGTTTAATCTTATATTTTTGTTCATTGAATCGAAAAAAGTATAAAATGAACTGTTTACCTACATTTTAGAAGAGATACTCGTGATTCAGAATTCCATGTTATTGCTCAAAACTATTAGAATCCATATTTTGAAAACCAAATTTGTAAAACTTTCTTCATTATTCATGATTAATTGCGAGAAACATTATGATCTTTCCAATAGAGGGGAGGGAAGCTTCCCTCGGGCAATGGGCTGGGAGATCCCTCAAGGAAATTAAAATTTGGACATTACTTCAATCAAAACTGCTTTAAGTTCTAGAAATCTAGAATAGAAAATAAAAATCGTTATTAAAATGTTTAATATAACAGGTAAGGGGGCCCCCTAGAGTAAGCATTACAGATTTTTTCCCGCAAGTTTTTGGCTGAACAATTTTTTACAAAATCTGGCAATATCTGGGCATTTGATCTCGAATTTTTCATCATAAAATCCGGAGAAATCATAGCAGAATTAGATGGAAATTCGAAAAAAAAAAAATTATAATAAGAATGTGTCTAAAATTCCCAAAATTTTTCATTTTTATTATCAAAACACGTTAGCAGCGTTTTAATCTCCATTCAAACACAAAAAAAAAATAGTACGAAAAAATTGAGTCAAGTTTAGACCTTAGTTTGCTTTATTGGTCCACTTTACTTTGGAAACCCGGGAAGTCCGAATAAATCCGGGAAATCTGGAATGCATACCCTACGATAAATAATGCGTTTTTCTCTTTTTTTGAATAAAGAAAACATGCCAGGACTTTGCAGCGAATAAAGCACTTTATAATAAGGAAGTATTTTCTCTTCATTTAAAAAAAACGGCTTTTAAGGGGGTAGATTAATCTTTTCTTACATTTGTCAAAGTTTGAAAAATAGAAATACAGATACAACTTACATATCTGACTCAAATCGGTAACAGATAATCAACAATGCGACAAAATTCATAATAAATCCTATTTGGGAAACAGAAAATTCAAACGCGAACAAAAAAGAATTGAAGATAAAATAAATCAGAATAAATACGAACAGAACTTTTTTTTTAAATAAAAACTTTCAACACAAATAAACGCGTCCAAATAATTAGAAATTTTAAAGTTAAATAAATTTTAAGAATATGCTAGAAGAGCAAAATATCATAAAATGATGTATATATATATTGAAAGAGAAAAAAATCAATTTGAAATTACAAAATAAATTTGAAACCATAATGCAATATATTTCATTATGAAAATATGACATTATATTAAATCTATGAATTGTAACTTAAACTTTACTATAATACAAGTAAAAAAGGTTAATGAGAAATTCAAATTTTGAAGAACTTAAGAAATTTTAAATCAATTTAGGAACCATAATTTAAAAAACCAAGATAAAATTATAATTGATTAAAATTTGACAAAGTAATGAATAAAATCATAGCTCAGGTTTTCAGTTTTAAGTTTATTGCAGTTTTAAGTAACTCTCAAATGTATAAAAATGTTCGATTGCAGATTTCTGATCTTTCATTCTGATTGGTAACATAGATTTTGTTTTGTTCTTTTTTATTGCTGATTTTTTATTTCGGATTTTGGAACTCCGGTTTCTTTTTTCGAATGTTAGAAATCTGACATCCTGATTTTCATTTTTTGTTGCTTTGTTTTCGATTTCTGAATTTGTATTGCTTATTTTTTAGTTCTGATCTACGATGTTAGATATGTGATATCTAATTTGAAATTTTTAGGATTTATAATATCTTATTCCTGACATCCAATATCCGATTCTAAATTTTCAGCTACCGTTTCGTGATTTGTAGTTTCTGATTTAAAATTTCTTATCGCTATTTGTCCATTTCACGTTTCAAATTTTCTGATTTAAAAATTTCAGATTTTTTTTATTTCTTATTTCAAATTTCCAAGTTTTAGTTGTGGATTGTTTTAAATTCTGACATCGGTTATCGAATTTGTCATTTCTGAATGCTCGTTTTCGATTTATTATTTATGTTCTATGTTTTCCAAAAAATCGAAAGAAATGTGTTTTAAATGAAAAAACTCTATATAAATGTAAAGCTTAGATTATTTTTTTTTTAAATCAGCATTATTAGAGTTAATTAATATTAGAATTAAATACTTTATACCTTATTGTACTTTCACTACGAATCTTAAGAAAAAAAAAATAATTTGAAAGTCTAGATGAAGAAATTAGTTAAAGAAATCAAAAATTTTGATAACTTTGCATTCATATGTTGATAGTTTTTTTTCTGAATTCTTATTTTGAAACTTGAGATTGATGCTTAGCACTTTCTAACAACTGGAATTTATTATGTTCAAAACTTTATCAGAAACACGTTTTGCTGTATCAAAACTCAAAATAAGCAGAAATGTAAAGAAAATATTTTATATGTACGGGAAACAATTTTGAAAAGTCCGACAAAAAATCGAATGAGTATGTTGAACAAATGAGGATGTAACGAAATTGACTAATTTTCGGCTATTTTGAATTGGGAAGACGTAAGTATACGTACACGTTTTTATCTTAACCATACTTCAAGTTCAGTTCATTAACAATTTGTTAAAAAAAATCTAATAAAATTCTTTTTTTTTGCTTTTGTTTTGGGGCCAGACTGGAAATTCTCAGATTTTTTAAATTAATATTGCAAATCCAGTATCCAGCTTCCAGTGCTCAGACTCTAGACATGCAATATTGAAAAAAAAACCTATAGTTATCCTACAAAAAACTGAATTCCATCGAAACTGAATCTTTAGCTAACATCAGAAGTTTAAATTTAAATTTAAATTCGAATAATGAATCCCAATTTGAAATTTAGTTTTGATTTGTTTCAATTCAGTTTTGATTCAATCCGAAATCAATTGTTCATTATCATATTTAAAATATCAGAAGCCAGAGTAAAATTACAGAAAAAAATGAACAAGTTTTTTATTGAAACTTCATATTGAAATTTTCAGATCAAATGGCGTTATATCGTAGCAATATTTTATCAAATCTTATAATGAAAAATGATTTTTCAATAAATTTGTTGTCAAAAACTGAGAAGAAGGTGGCCATATTGGACTAGATTTCGAAAGATACTAGAATTATTTTCTGCAAAAAATATTTTCTTGAAGCTTTGCATTTGAATTTGTTAATATTTCATGTTCTGTAAAATATCCCACAAAATTTTCATTCACATAAATGTCTACTTCTTTGGTAAAAAAAACCGATGCACACAGGAGTATTTCTCCCAAAAACCTGGCCAAAAGTCAAAATTTAAAAACGAATTATTATTGTGATTTTTATTTGATTCTTGAATACATTTCACACCATTTACCAGTCATTTTTTCAATATTTAGTTTTTTTACGAACAATAGCGGCTGTCGGAACTTTAATATTTTTATCAACTGGAATTTTACAACAAACCGTATAAAAATCGCGTCACAGTTCAACATGTAATTACTAGTTTAAGAAGTGACTTAACAACAAACTTTGAAAAGGAGAATTTAAATGAATGTTAAAATGTTGGATTTGAGGATAAGTGGTTTCAAAAAAGCAATTCGGGTACTGTTTATGGGGCTTTCAAAAACTCTTTATTTTGTTTGTAGTTTTTAAAGCTTGTTTTTGTTGAACATGTGTTTTTGTTTATGTGCCCAGCAAGTCCCAGCAACAAATTTTACATCATTTTAAAATTCATAACTTCATGAACCATGTGCAGAAAGAAAAAAATCCGCATACTTCCGCACTCGTGATATTTTCAATGTTGAATTTGAAAAATTTGTCTTCTGTTTTGAAAAATCTTTTCGATTCGCCATGTTTATTCTAATCAGTTGCTCAAAAGAAAAAATCAGAGCAGAGCTGTTTAGAATAACAGGCAGAACAGAATATCGAGATTGCACTATAGAAGCAAATCTTATATTTTTAGAGAAAAGGCTCATTGAAATTTCACGTTTTGCTCCAAATAGACGAAAAAATATAGATGAAAAAACACAGAAGCCCCATAAAGTCGTGCCTATGGATGTTTTAGGTTATGCAGCACAAATGAAATTAGGGCAGCAGAATAAGAAATGCCTCAAAAGTAATCAAAAAAGTTCCTAAGACACCTGACAAAGCGGTTGAATTGCACAATCTTTTTGAAGCTCATTACATAGAGAAACTACAAAAATTTGTTGATGCAAATCTGAATAAAACTCAGTACATAAAGTGGTAAGAAAATGAGAGGATTTTCATTGAAATAGTTTAATGATATTTGTATTATACAATCGGAAGATAGTATTTGAAGTATCAAGTGGATTGGATACGGATATCGACTTTTTTATTATCAGAAAACTTAAAAATCACTGCTAGGTGGTTTAATAGCATAGCATAGCATAGCATAAATAGCAAAGGGTTACTACACACATCTTGCATTGGCTGATACACATGGTACAACTAATAATCAAAACCAGCAGAAGATGCCATAATGAGAATCTGGATTCAATTCTCATTTCAAGTGTTGATTTTAAAGATTAGTGTGGTACCATAATGCACACCGCGACAAGTCAATGTAATCATGATAGGGGAAATCTGAAGCAGTAAAATAACTCTTTAGGTGCAGAGAACTCATACGACCCATAAAGCTGTTTCAGATAGGAACGGGAAGGGTGCAATTGAGGGAATCCTACACGGCAAATAGGATTGATGAATGATATAATTGAATGTAACATGAACCAATCTCACCAAAGTCCCTCGTCAAGAGTGTTGAATCTTCTAACACTTTTCAATCGAAGCAATCCAATTTCCTCCTTAGCTCGGGCGGGGGACAAAATATTTAGAAAACAATTTGTATAAGCTTGGTGTCACGTTAGTTTGGCTATTTAAGTCTTTTCACAACAACTCCACAAGATAAGGTCACTTCTCTATCACTTGCACTAAAACAACACAATCTTTCTATCCCAAATCCCAGGACCATAAAATTTACTACTTCTTGTAACAGAAGGATCCGGAACTCCGAGCGCAAATTTGCAGTTAAACTTGGCATTGAAAGCGTAGGATTCAACCAGACCAAATTTATGACCAAAACATGTTTAAAAAAAATCACTTCAGGCCTATTGAATGAAAAACGAAATCCAAGTACCGACGCTAACAACAACACCGCAATCATGCAAGGTTCTTTCGACTCCAGATAAACCTATCCGAAAGACCATGCCCTTAAACTTGGAGCACTTATCTCGGTTATCCCTGCTGTGAACATCCGGCTTCATATTGATACCACTAGATTTCAATTTTTTTAAGATTCACTGAACTTAAAAACGAAAATTATTGTAAATATCAGAAGAGCGGAAAAAACGCGTGCAGTGTCAATAAGGCATCGCCTACTTCTCCCAATCACTGCTAGGTGATTTAATTAGCTAAAAATTACTTTTTAAAGCTCTAATAATAATTTATCAGTCTTATTCTAAGATATTCAAACGTATGACTGAATATAAACATCAAGACCACTTTTGGCCAACTTTTCGTTGCACAGATTTCTTTATGTTATTCAAAACCGGAAAAATCATAAAATATCTTACGGAAAAATTGGGAAAAAACCGGGAATTTTAAAATGGAAACTCGCTGGCCTCGCTAATTTCCTATTTCAGTTTTCAGATTTCCCATATCCTATTTTTTATTTCGGCTTTAAAGTTTTGTGTTTCGTTCTTTGCTCAAATCCGGATTTGAGATTTCTATATTCGGAATTTTCTTTCTGATTTATAATTTCTGATTTATAATTTCTGATTTATAATTTCTGTTTTCTGATTTCCGATTTCTAATTTTTTTTATTGCTTTTCTTCATTTCAAATTTTAATTTATGGTTTTTTTTGTTTATTACTGATTTTTTAATGATGATGTTTCTAATTATTCATCTCAAATTCAAAATGTGTGATAAATTGTTTCACTTCCTTAAAACAAGGATCTCTATATCCATTTTAATAATTCTGATTCCGGATATCTTATTGTCGATATTAACTATTTTATTACTAGATTTGTAATTCGAATTGACTTTGTCCTGTTGAAGATTATGTGCTTCTTTCTGATTTCTGACATTATGATTTTCTGATTTTCGATTTTTGTTTTCTGATATCTTCTTTAGAATATCTTTTTCTCTTATTTTTACTATTTTTCATTTCTGATTGTTAATTTCTGAGTTCCGGTTTTGGATCTCTGATATTTAATTTTTGTATTCTAGATTCTGATTTTTGAATTCGAATTGATTTCGATTACTTAACTCCGATAGCTGATTTTTGAGAATAATTTAGATTTTTCAAAACTAAATTTTTATTTTTTTTTATTATTTATTTTTGAATTTATAGCTTTCAAGTTTTCTTCTCAAATTTAAAATGTATGATGGTGATGATTTATGAATTGTGAATTATGGTTTATTTCTTTTCTTGATTTTTTATGGATCTCTTAATTCTAGTTTTTTCTTGGATCCATATAAATATCATTAATTTTTACTGATTTATGTTTGCTAGATTTGTTTTTTCCTGTTGATTAAATTTAATTTCATGATATTCATCATTTTTGTAAAGCAAATTAGCGGATGAATGTCTTGATTTTTTTTTTCTTAAAACGCAATTTTCAATTTGCTGATTTTATTAAAATCATCCTATTTTATTTTTCATTGCGCTTCTTATTGTCAATATTCAAACTTCGTTTAAACCCACAGGAAAATTCGTACTTAACCAGTATCACCATCTCAGGTGACACCGATTTTTTGTAAGACTCTTTAAGTGCCTTTATGGAACCTAAACTTGGTCTAGTAGCCTGCTATAAAACTTTAAATGTTACTCTGGCATGAGTTTTTATTCCATTCACGGCATCTCCTTATGGCAATTTTGACATCAAACTATGATGCTGTGTCTGGCGTTAGATTCAATCTGTGAGTGTACATGATAAATTTTGTCCTCAAGGCTGGTAAGTTGTAGTTTCTATACATTAGTTTTAGCTAAAAACAAGCTCCATTTGTCGGTTTGACGAACAAATTTTCATTTTTTTAAGACAAGAAGTAAGCATTACGTTACATGTTTGACTCAGGAACCAATGGTAAAGGCTTAGAGATCTATTATCGACTCAAATGACTCTACCGTTTAAACCCGAAGACAACTTAAAAATTCATTCGAAACCCATTTCCAAACACCCAATTATAAGCGCTTGGTGGTGATACAATCGAAGACACCCATATTTGTATGCTCAGCGCTAAGAAAACGCAAGGTGCTTAACTTATTGACTCATAAGTTTACACCGTCCAGTGCGTAGAGGCGCTGCTGATGATTGTGGTCGGCATCATAATATATCGCTTATCGCCACCGCAACGCTCCGATTTTGACGATAATTAGGAACTCTTAATTTGGTGTGTAGTTTCAACATTTTTTCTCCTCTTAACAACTAGTCTCAACTTGACTCAACTCATCGAGATATGTATGATGTGTTGCATAAATTGGTTGTGGTGTGACGCATGAACATGGAAACTTAAACTCCGTTAATTGTTGGTTGATGATTTTTTTTTTCTTTCGGAAAAAAGAAAACAGACTCATCCATTTTATCATCACCGAAATTGTTGCGGTTACGAGTAAGGTGGCTTCGTTGGGGTTGGTCTCTCTTATGGTAAATTATTGGCTGATTCGAGAGCGAATATGGGGGTAGCTGAAGTGATAAAGTGAAAACTTTCCGGCTGATGGCAAAGTGTGGTGTGTTTTCAGACGATGGGGGTGAAGCAGCTCTGGAAAATCAATCAACAATCTTGTTGCGCATCCGCAAGAGAAGCAGAAGAAGAGAAGACGCATGAGGGGGATAGTGAACGATTTGTGTGTCCAACTCTTGCCTCCATCAGTCAGAAGAGTGCAAGCTCAGTCGCGTGCGAGCACGTGCGTGCATTTCTTCTTCTCTACAAATACTGAATGTGTGTGTCCGAAGATTCCCCGAAGAGAGAAAAAAAATAGAAATTCACCGACCGAAGTTTTCGAATTTGTGATTTGATTAGGAGAAAACCTCAACGAACTGAATCGAGACGACCAGTAGCCGTACGTCTTTTTGATTGGGCTCAGCCCAATCTCTTATCGACTTAGCTGAGCCGCGAATTGTATATGCGTTGATTGGTTCAGCTTCTTCGACAATACGAATTTGTTAGAGGACGCTCCTTGTGTCTTTTTATTTATGCCGCTCACTGGTGTGTTTCTGTGAAAGAGGAAAAAAAGTGATTGAATAATCTGAAGCGCTGTGGCGAATTTTCCCTTTATGAGTCGTGGGCGTTGATAGCAGAGCAACACCAATCATCTCCAATAACCTCCCCGAAAAAAAATCATTTTAATAGTTGGGACAACCTGCTGTGAATGGATACACCGATCAGAAGACGTTCCGAATTACTGGTCCCAGCAGGGATTTCATCCGAATCGTAAACACATCTCTTGGGAGAAAATTTTTAACCTTAAAATGAAGACGGCTGACAGCCGTCTCGCCAACAACCTCCCTTTTCGTATAGTTCCTGTCCACCACTTTAAGGTGCTGAGATGTCCAGATTCTTGGCATTTCTGAAGCTGATTCTTCCCAAATTTGGATACCCCTACCGATCTCGCGCTTTCTCGGTTCGTAAACGTCTTCTTGTCAGTCACTCACTCACTCAGTCGGTCCCTGTTCAATGAATCATCATCGGCGTTTCTCCTCCCCCAGGGGAACTGGTTTAACGCTTCTTATTGTGTGTGTTGTTTGCTGCCTCCTCTGCGTGAAGTTTTTTTTTTGTTATGCTGTTGGTGAAAAAATTCTTTGATCTTTGACTATTAGGAACAGTTATCGGTTTTCGATGGGAGAGAAATATGTTATAAGGTGGGTGAAATGCTTCCCAAGTTGCAGTTAGTTGTTGCCTGTGGATTACTGTTGTTTAGAGCGCGATTAAATCGCTAAACGTCGATGAAAGGAATATTTTCATTAGGCGGGTTTTTTAATGTGAAAAAATAATATTGTACTTCCTCCATAAGTGTAACTATCTTGAGAATAAGCCGTTTCTTTAATATCTAATTATTACAATAGACCTCTGATGGTTGAGCGTAACGTAACATAAAATTGCAATTTGTCTGATATTTTTGGGTGTTCATTTCAACCTTCAAATGATTGATTACGGTGTAAAAATAAACATTGGAAAGGGTTTCTGCACCAATTTGGTTTTTGAAAAAAAAAAAAACAACGAGCCAACAAAACACTTTTCCAAAAATTCAATTCTCAGATCTTTAAAGTGTAAAACATGTATCTCTTATATTTCATGAATTTTCTCTAGCGCGTTGATCGAGAAATAAGGAATTGTTGAGACCGTTTTGGATTCTCAGCTTCAATGATCGATGAGAAAATCTCTTCAATCAGGCAATTCAATCCTATCAATTCCTGGATTGAGATTTTTGGCCAGCAACCAACTCAAAAATCTTGTAAAGTGCATTTTATTAAAAAAGGAGAAAGCAACGTCGATTTAAAAGCTTTTGCTTAGGGTGAAAAATGTCATCTTTTTCAGGATTGAACTAAAGTAAGTCATTTATTATTTTTTTAAGAGAGCTTAATCTTAATCCTAAAATCTTAATAGTTTTACAAAAGTTACATAAAACATAAAACAAAAATCTATTATAAGTTAAAATTGGTTCAACTGCGAAAATAGTTGGGGTTTTCGACTAATTGATTGTAAAATTGTGTATTTTTATGTGTAATATTTATTGACCGCATCATGCTGAATATTGTTAGGATTAAAAACTGTGAGTTTGGTGAACCTTTAGCTGCATTTGACGCGAATTCGAGGGGTATTAGAATTACTACAATTCAGCTAAATTTGAAGACTGATCTTCCTTGGAGGTTGAATTATCGGCATAAGATCCTATGTCGGGCTGGCACTACAAGCTTTTTCATCGCTTGCATTGTCCTCCTAGCGCAACGCGTATTGCATATGTCTGAAAGAACCCAAACAAAACGTATCCCATATCCATCACAAGACAAAGCAGAATGGAAACAATCAGCAAGCAAGGAACTCGAATACATAAAGATCTCGTACAAAATTCTATTCCTTTCGACTGAATAATTCTCAACATCTTCAAAAAACTGTGGTGGCCCCCTCTCTCTTTCTATTTGTTCACTGGGATTAGGGACGGGTCTGAACAACCATAGAGTCTTTTTCGTATCCAAATATCCTCTCATGCCAAATTTAGTTCCATATGCCTGAGAATTCTCCAGTTATGCCAAACATCCTCTCTCCCTTTTTGTTTCTCTAAAGGAATGTGGGCAGGACTTTGAACCATCTTGGGAACATTTCGTTCACCCAAAATCCTCGCATTCCAATTTTATTCTTCTCGCTTGATCTTTTATCGAGTTTTGCCAAAATTGTATGAGCTCCCTTCCCACTTCCTATTCCCAATGCAAGTCGGGAGGAGTCTCAAGCAACCCATAGAACCTTTTCCTATATTCAAATTTCCGTTTGGTTCCTTGCCCATGTGGTTTCATTTACTGGAATAGTTGCTGAAATTGTGCAATAAAAATTGTATGGAAGCCCCCCTCCTCCTTTCTTTATCCCCTTGGACAGGGAGTGGTCTCAAATAATCATTGCAACGTTTCTCGTAACCAAATACCTCACATGCCAAATCTGGTCCATTTGCTTGACCAATTCTCGAGTTATCTAAAAAATTGTAAGAGAGCCACCTTCCTATTTCTCTAGACAAAAGGAAAAGGTACCAAATATTCATATAAATTTTTTTGAAGCCACAATTTCATCCATGCCAAATGTAGTACCATTTGCTATAATGGTTCTTCCCCATTCCAGTAAGAGGGAGTGATCTTAATCCATCTAGGAACCTTCCCCAGCCTCGAAGTACCTACCTGCTAAGTTTTAAGCTTAATCGGTTCAGTATCTAGATAAGTATCGATTTTAATAGCTCCTACTTTTTTTATTTCAATGAAATTTCAATGTCGTTTGATTTTTTTGTCAACACAACAACAAAATTCGTAACACTTTAAATATTGATGATCTTTTAAAATGATGAATGTCAACAATACTGCCTTCGATAAAAGTTTCATTCCAACGCATTAAAAAACATTCACATGGATTTATTATTCACTTATAGCTCTATTCTCTACGAGCGCTTTCGTATTGTGACAGTAGAGGTTATTTATTTTGAAATCATCTAAAGTATGGGTATCTCCTGGCTTTGTAATCTTTCTAATGCAAAAACAGTGTGTGTTTTTGATAAATTGAAAAAACAGTAAGTTTTTTTGTTCTTAATTGTTCAAAAAACGATAATCTAACCTAGAGTTAAATAGATTAGGGAAAGTGAGCCTTAACTTGGCATGCTCCTTATCTTGGCATGCTAACAATGGGTTTTGGTGATTTACATGTCAAACATAGAAATATTTGAACAAAAATCACAATATCCAAGAAAATCGTATATGTCAATATTCTGCATATCATTTGTTCACTACTGAATCCTAAGAACGCGTAAGTGTTTTTTTTTTTCAAATGACAAACTGCAATTAAAATAATGATCTTCGGAAAAGGGTGAAATGAACATACCTTGCTAGTGCATCTGCTTCTTCATGATTGATTTCAACAACACACTTCCATACGGAAAAATCATATTAAATACCGTTAGTTGCAGGAAAACATGACAAAAAAATTGAAATTAACCACTACTCAAACAACGTACGTTTTCTATAAAGTACCGTAAACTGGGGCAACTGTCATCTGTGATAGTTATTAGATATTATTTTATAACTACCATGTTCTTAGAATTAAAGGTTTATCTTTATTTACAAAAAAAGTAACTCAATCTTCATCAACTTCATTCCAAACTTAAATCGGTGGAATCTCTTGATTTGATATAATGTACAACTCTAAAAAAACAAGTTAATTCTCACATATGTTCAATATTTGACAAATTACCGAGGGAAAAACCTTTTTGTTAACTTTATTTGAAAGACTGTGGCTTCTGGATATAATAAATTGTCAGATATTATCTATCACTTCTACATTTAGTGAATCACTTCTACATTTAGTGATAAACGGGTGATGTATGTAAAACGTAAAAAATGTAAAATCAAGTTTTTTTAAAATTTTTAAATTTATATAGAACTTGGAATAGATAGATTAAAACTATTTCTAACATAATTCAAGAATATCTTGGAGTATTTGATATTGAAAATTTTAACTCATTTAACAATTTTGGTGCAGAATGTGACACGATTCGACTAATGCCAAAAAATATCAAAGATTCAATAGGATTTAAATCTTTCCTAAAATTCCGTCAAATTTACCGCATTTTTCCAGTATTGGGAAAATTGACAAAAAGAAAACTACAGTAACTTTTTTCACAGACGACACGCGGTCTTCTGAAAAGCCGTTCATTGAATTAAAAACATTATTTTAAAAATCTTTGAAATGTTCTATAGTTTGCCAAAAAAGTGCACAAATTAATCTAGTAAATTTTTACCTTTTTTCAAGAGTTATCTCGAAAACAAGAGTTGATAGAAAATAAAACTAATTGCATTTTAATCAGCACTTCCATAGTAGTAAAAATTAATTCTTAAAATCTTTGAGCCTCTGAAAAATATGATTTTGTTGATTTGTGTTTTTTGTACTTTCCATCCATTCCATTTAGGCAATTTTTTTCCGGTTGTTTTTGGTTATTTCATACCATTGATTTTTTAAGTTGTCTCCACAGTAGTTTGAGCGTTGTGAGCTTTCAAACGGAATTTACCTTTAATGTGCTCTTTTACGCGCCTCATCGCAGTACATCGCCCCTGAACAGCATGGTTTCATGCCTGGTAGATCGGTGAGTACTAACCTCATAGAATACACGTCGTTTTGCCTCAATCAGTTAGAAAACAAAAAACAAGTCGATGCTGTGTATACAGATATCAAAGCTGCTTTTGACGCGATTGACCATAAGATTTTGCTCGCTAAGCTTGCCAAGCTTGGCATTCATGACAACATGATTGCTTGGCTGAAATCCTTTCTCACCGAGCGCTGCATAAGGATCAAGTACGGCACAAGCATTTCATATCCTTTTACCAATCGATCTGGCGTCCCCCAAGGGAGTAATTTGGGGCCATTATTATTTGCGCTATTTTTTAACGATCTGATTACTAGCCTAGAAGACGGAACGAAAATTGGTTACGCTGATGACCTTAAAATATTTCTGCCAGTGGAATGTACTGCTGATTGCATTCGCCTTCAATCTCTGCTGAACCAGTTTGATGAATGGTGTAGACTGAACAAACTAACAGTCAGTGTCTCAAAATGCTCTGTAATAACTTTTCATCGGAATAAAACACCGATCCCTTATGACTATAGTATCGGCAGCCAGTTTTTGAAAAGGGTCTTTGAAGTGGATGATCTTGGCGTGATCCTCGATGCGCAGCTCACTTTCAACAGCCAACGCTCTTCAGTTATCAACAAAGCGAATCGTCAGCTCGGCTTCATCACCAAAGTGTCACGTGAATTCAAAGATCCTTTGTGCTTGAAATCACTGTACTGTGCCCTCGTCAGATCTATAACTGAGCATGCTGCTGTGGTCTGGGCTCCGTATAAACTAAGTTGGATTTTGAGGATTGAACGTGTGCAGAAGCGGTTTGTCAGATTCGCCTTGCGACACCTGCCTTGGCGTCATCCCGAAGATCTTCCAGCATATTCGGATCGGTGTCAGCTTTTGGGTCTCGAAACTCTCGCATGTCGCCGAAAGACTCAACAGGCTTCTTTCATTGTTAAGATTATGAATGGAGAAGTTCAATCGCCAAATCTTCTAAGAATGATAAACCTCAGTGCCCCGTCGCGAACTCTGCGATCTAATTCGTTGCTGTCACATCAAATCCACCGAACATCTTATGGCTACAATGAACCACTCAGTGCAATGATGCGTATGTTTCAGGATGCTGAGCACCTGCATCAGTTTGAAGAATCATCCAGCCGATTTATTCGTCGAATTCGTCAGTCCAAATTGTTTTACTAATTAGATTGTAACTAAACATATTCATTTAAACATTTATGTTCGATGAACTTAATTATAATAAACAAATAATAATAATAATAATAATAATTTAGGGGAGTTTGGAGTGCCTCAGGAAAACTGATCATATCAAACTTCAAAAATTCTTCGAACCACATTCAACTATTCGTAAAAAATTTTTTGTTCTGTAAACATCGTATATCCATCAACATTATACAACATTTGCTTGTTGTTCTAAAATTCCATACTCTGATACGATTTTTTTTGCTGAACTTCAATAGCAAGAGATATGTTGCCAAATCTAGTATTAGTATTGATAAGGTGTTCTTTAAAATTTTATGCAACTTCCAGTGGGGAACATTTGTCAAGATTTCAACCTGAACCGGTTTGGTATTGGTATATCTTTCAGTAGGACGACTTATTTAAGTATATGTATTTGTTAGGAAAGAAATTGTTTTTTTTCACAATTTTTTTCATCAAAAAACAGATGCAATGAATATCAATTACTAAATACATTTTCATTCTGTTTATGGATAACTTTTCCGACACACATCAAATTGGAATATTTTGAAAAATTCCATTGAAATTTTATTTTTTTTTTCTGTGTGTAAAAATGGTACATTTAAATTCAACTCGAAAGAGTTCAGAAGGTCCGTGCTTATAACTATTTCAAGTAAATAATCTTTCAAATGCCAAGAGCTTATGAACGGTACAATTTTTGCAACAATTCCATTCTATGTATTTATTTTTGACGTTTCGAAGGTGGAAAATAAGGAAAGTTTAATCAGAGAAAAACCATTTTTTTCATTTGGATTGGCCCCCGGATTTTGCAGAAAATATGAGCATCTGGAAAAGTTCCACGTAGGCAATCATCGAAGGCTTATTTCCACTGAATAGCGGAATTTCAAATGCTGATCCCCGGACCAGAACAGTTAAATGCAGGAAGATCATTCTTCGAGCGACGACATCATCAAACTAATTCTTCAAGAGTCGAACCGAGAGATCCGGAATCGATAATAACGGATGAGTATAATTGTTTTAAGGAGGGATCTGTATGGTAAATGGGGTTTATTTAAAAAACAGTTACTACAAGCTTAAGCAAATCGATTTGTTAAGCTTCTCTTGAAATCTGATAAAAATCTCATGTTATCTTGAATTCTATTTGCTAATATGTGTTGAAATTTTTAGTATGTCAACTGACTTCTTTGGTAAGAAATTTTAAATTTTAATTCTGTGCTGGTCTTAGCCTTTGAAACTGTTTTTCATTTAAAAATTTGAACCAAGAAATGTTACATGTTTTTGGAATGAATTCGGGTAGTTCCTGCATACGAAGTGGAATAAATTCGGATCATTTTAGGAAGAAAATGAAAAGATAATTAAATAAATCATTAACAACAGTTACTTAGTTGTTGCTGATCCTATGTAAAGCTATCGAATCAGAACAAATTGATTCAATAGATATCAATTTTTGGGACCAAAATGATCATCGACCGAAATAATTCGTTTCAAAAATAAATTTTCGTCACATTATTCGCTCTCCAATTGACTTTTCTTAACTTTTCATTTGGTTATCCAGTTTCATTGAAAATAATCTTAAATAAGAAGTTTTGATTTTGTCTAGATTTCTAAATACGAGTTTGGTTATGTATTTATTAAAATCCTTCATTTTAATTTGTTAGTTTTATAAAAAAATTCTCAATACGATTCGGTTCATTGGTTCTTTTTTTTATTATTTCTCCATTTTTTAATTTTCATGGAAATTTATAGCAATTAAAATGGAACAAATACTTTCGATTAAAATTTTCATTTTAAAGAATTAGATGAATAAAAAATACATTTTTTTTTATCAAAATTTTAATTGATTGCCGTCACAAAACAAAAAAAAAGTTTTTCTTTAATATTTCAACGAGGTTGTAAATTTTAGGCAATAAATAAAGGGTTCAGTTTTAGCAGATTTACTTGATTTACTAGATCACACTGGTCAAAAGTGTTTCCTGGTCATATCCTTCAACCCCCATTCCCAAAAAATTATTTGCTAGGATGCAGAGGTGACCTCGGTCCTAAAGCACGAGTTATTTCTTTTATCCCTTTCTCTCTTTTCCAAACTATCTATTGACTACTAGGACGTGGCCGGCGCCGTTATTGATGGCTAAAGAGAGAGCATCAGTTTTGGGCATTGTGAATGTACTGTCAGTCCCAGACACCATTCATTTGACCTTTGAACAAAATTGGTGGCCTCGGTCAATCACGGAGTAGCAACCATTGGCGATGTGGAATTCGTTCTACTGAGCCACGCCTGCAATCATGGTTTTCGAAATGCATTTATTTTAAAACAATAACAGATGAACAATCATATCACTAATTAACAATTTAATGAAGAAAAACCATTTCCATGAAGATCATTTTTGTAAAAAAAATAGTAGCAGAGCATTTTGGGTTCAATGATTCAGGTGGATGTGAGTAGTCAATTGAGCTAAGCTAAGCTAAGCTAATTCCATTATATGTATTTATTTTTTTATTTTAATTCGAAACACCTACAAAATTTTCCAAGGAGACTGGTGAACTTAAAACCTTTGGAAATGGGCGGCTATTTCACATTTGTGGAGTTCGTAAAAAATGCATGAAACAAAAATGTCTTCATAAGACGAACCTGTACGTGAAGCAGGCAAGTGCAGAAATTGGCCCGCGAGAAAATCTCATATTCAAAATTTGGCCCGCCGCACACAGGGGTAAAACATGAAAAAGGCGATCAAAACTGTTTTCTGCCGAAACTGTTCGTTTTAGACCTATAGTGTCTTCGAGACAAATGACCAGCATTACAAGGGCTAAAAAATAAGTTTTTTAAAAAATTGATTAATCCACCTAGTAGTGAGTTAGAAAAACTAACTTTTTTAATATCCATTTTAGAGCTGTACTGTCTGAGAAAAGTTTTTAGCTTGTACCAATTCTAGCAACTTTGCTAAAGAAGTCATAGCTGTAACATTAATCGTTTCAAAGTTATGACAATTTTTAGAAAAATAACACCAATTTTCAGTTTTTTCAACATAACTTTTTTGCGCGTGATTTTTCATTTAAAATATGTTCTAGAGAGTTTTGAAGACAGAAAAGTTGTACACTTTTGCTGAATATACTGTATAGAAATTTTGAAGTTTAAACGAGATATCTTAAAAATACTTAACAAAAATAGTCATTTTGAACTGGTTATATCTCCTGAGTTCGGACGAGTTCGGTTACATATTTTACAGTTTTGCAATCAAAAAAGTATCGCCTTTCAAACAATATACAATTAAAAGTGGCCAATTTTGATCCTCATTGTGTAAATGTCAATAGAAGTGAGATAAAAATGTAGTTTTTATACTAATTTGAGCCCATCTACCATCTCAAGTCCAGGTGGTTCAAGTAGGCCTACTTATAGGAATCCTACATGTTGCAGCCAAATAGTAATAGTTATGCTCAAATTAGTATAAAAACTTCACTTTCGGCTCACTTCTATTGACATTTACACTATGAAGGTCACAATTGGCCACTTTTAATTGTACATTGTTTGAAAGGCGATACTTTTCTAATTGCAAAACTGTAAAATATGTAACCGAACTCGTCCGAACTCAGGAGATATAACCAGTTCAAAATGACTATTTTTGTTAAGTATTTTTAAGATATATCGTTTAAACTTCAAAATTTCTATACAGTATATTCAGCAAAAGTGTACAACTTTTCTGTCTTCAAAACTCTCTAGAACATATTTTAAATGAAAAATCACGCGCAAAAAAGTTATGTTGAAAAAACTGAAAATTGGTGTTATTTTTCTAAAAATTGTCATAACTTTGAAACGATTAATGTTACAGCTATGACTTCTTTAGCAAAGTTGCTAGAATTGGTACAAGCTAAAAACTTTTCTCAGACAGTACAGCTCTAAAATGGATATTAAAAAAGTTAGTTTTTCTAACTCACTACTAGGTGGATTAATCAATTTTTTAAAAAACTTATTTTTTAGCCCTTGTAATGCTGGTCATTTGTCTCGAAGACACTATAGGTCTAAAACGAACAGTTTCGGCAGAAAACAGTTTTGATCGCCTTTTTCATTTTTTACCCCAGTGTGCGCCGGTTGAAAATGTTGGCCACCCATGACCTAGGGAATTGCATGAAGGTAAAATTTCATTTCTTTTTGAGGTAAAAAAATATAGGGAAATGTTTATAATTTTTTCCCCGTAATTGCAGCAACATTGTCAATCATTTAAGTATATTTGTTTATGATAGAAAACGTTGAAAAATTCAATTGAGTTCAAACAACGATGAAGTTGGCGGACAGCCATTGAAAAACTTATCCGGTACAACTGTGATCGATATTCTCTTGGTTTCGAACTCACGGACATCGGATCAGGAAGCAACTGACTGGCCAACTGGACTATATAACAGGCCCACCCAGCTATTGAATTTTCTTCTCGCTTCCGTTTCCTAGGTTCCGAACGAGCAAGTGAAATGTAACCTATTTCTATCAGGCTCGAGTGAGCGACAGTTTGTTTTGCTTACCAAATGTTCTCATAGGATTGCTAGAAAATTAATAAGGGCGATATACTAAATATGTATGATTCACAGAATCATAAATTTACTTCAGTTTGAGCTTTAGCTTGCTTCTTACCTCGGTCATAATGGTTTCTAAAATGTCTGTCCTCCACTTAGATATGGGCGTGAAATAAAAAAAATATGAACCTCCACTGTTGTACTTCAACGAAAACTGATCTATCATAATTGCATGTTAAAAAATAGAACAAACAATTTCTTAGCTTGGTTCATATACAAATGCATGTTTACCAATGGAATAGTTTGGAAACTATTTGTTTTAGATTGTCATTTGTATCTATTTATAATAGAAATTTCAAACAAACAATGGATTGGAATAAACAAATAAAACATTTTTAACGTAAAATTATAATTCTGAATGCAAATCAATTCTAAAAATGTATGGACATTTCGTGCTTTCGATTTTTTGAAAACTATACAGTACATTGTTGTGCTTCCTGCTGGGATATTATGAACGAATTAGTGAGGGCCGTTGTTGTGTTAGTGAGGCAAGTTTTCTTTAGAGACGGCCAACTTAAAGAACTCAGAAAGGGCTCCAATTTGGAGCGGGGGCCACAATAAGGAGTGTTTCAATCGATAGTTTGATCGGATTTATATCGAATTATCCACAGCTTTGAAGCTAGGACATATTTTTACTGCATTTCAGGCTAGTAAGCAATCATACTTGTCGAGGGACATTCTAGGCTACACATTACAGGAAGCCTTCAAACATGGGAAATCTAGTCAACCATACCGTGGGGCCAGGGTCGGGTACATTTACCCTAGTTTCAACATCTTCTCCTGAAGTAATTTTTTTTAATTTTTTTAACAGTTATTTTGATGTTTGAAATAATGGTTAAGATCATTTTAAAATCACAGATATGCTTGAATTGTAAACAAAACTTAAATTTGTAGGGGTAAAAAGGGTCAAAAAATTTTTAGCCTCAAATTATAAGAAACTGTAATTCATGCCTTGAAAATTGCTTGAAGATGGCCTAAAGCGTCTGAAAAACATCATCTTGCCCGGATCGCGAATTTCTTCAAGGTCGGAGCACTGAAAATTAAAGGCTTCTAATTGCAATTCAATATTCAGAACCGCCTAGGTATAGATTTTCTTAGGTTTATGTTCAATTGCTCAAAATTAAACAAAATAGTTGTTTTAAGTTAGTAAACTAGTATGACAGTTCAAATTCCACTCAAGAAACACAAGTATCAATAAATATCTGATGGAAGCAATACAAAAGTACAATTCACAAAATTACACATATCACATGGAACATATCATTTTATTGCTAGATACCTACCTTGTATCGCTCCAAGGATCAGGTATCTTGCACGCTTGACCACGCTGCCGGCTGTTCTCCTTCATCTTCACAGTCTCTTAGTTCCAGTAGCAACAATCCACTGACAGATCCGCGACCTGAACCGTCTGTCTGGGGAGAATCTGAGCGGAAGCTGGCAAGGTGGGGTCAAACCTAAGCCTAACCAATACAAAATGATATATGAAAAAATTACACACGGCAATGTGGATGCCAATTAAACTTTTAATTAGGATCAACCTGTACCGGTTTCTAACATCAGTGATCATTGAGCAGCCGTCTTATTTGTTGGATCAACCCCAGAAAGAGTTTAAAGAGCATAAAAAATTAAAGATAAAACCGAAAGGTGAAATCGGTCACAGTAGCCGATAGATTAAATCGAAGGTTTTCGATATGAAATCGTTCTTATCTAATTAAGGCTTACTTGTCTTGTTAAAATAAAAATGTCATTCAACAAAGCTTTATCTTTCACCGTCACATGTGTTAGTTTTATTAAAACTCAAACTTTTTTAAGCTTTTTGTTTTTCAATTGGAAGTAAATTCTATAAGTTTTCAATTGGTGGATAAAGGTTATAGTTTTTTTTCTTCTTAAGAGCCTCTCAACTAACCTTCTTGTACTTTAATCCTACGCCGGCTAATTAACCGACAAGTCAAGGTTAGGTGTTGTGCTTCTTGTTGAGCTCGTTTCCAGTCAGTGAGCGTCCAAAAATCTAAGAAAACAGAATCAGATATTCGCGACAGCTACTCACACTAGTCAAGTCATCGATCTGTTTTTAAGATTTTTTTTTCCATTCTTCTCTGCTTAATCGGTGAAGGGTTTTTTGTTTGTCTGTCTCAGTTCTTCTGGGCTTTGTTTTTCTATTTTGCTAAAATTCAATTATCCACAACACTGAGAACTAATTTCGAGACGAGAAGATATCACGGAAAGGAAGCAGGTTTCGGTTGGGTTTTCGAAATAAATCTGACCAGCAGCCAGAGGCTCAATTTTATGGTTACCCAAATTTTATTACTATTCAGAAATTGCGTTCGCAAGTATTTTTTTTTGCTCATTTCAAACGAGCATGTGATTAAAATCGAACATTGGACTGGTGTACCTTCATCTTAGAAGTGATGAAGAAAACAGACAACTAAGATATTGATGTTCGGGTTCTTCCGAAAATCGATTAAAGGATTCTGTCAATTCGATTGAATAAAAAAAGTGCTGCAGCCGCTTAATTTTAAGTAGCCAAACCTAAATATCGAAACGTTGAAGTGGAAAAAATTCTTTGATTTTCTTATCTAGTAGAGACCTTTAAAAGTCTGGAAAAAGTATGAAAGTGTAGGGATCAGATAGGCATAGGACACAATAATGATAACAATAAGAACGCCACGATTTATTTATAAAAGTTCTGTCAGATCTTTTCCATTCGTCAAGTAATAAACATCCACATCAGAAACCAGCAAATCTTTGATTTTACTCGGCATCCTTCAGAAGACAAAATTATTCCAAAACATATACAAAATCTCTATTGTTAAATTTGAAACCCTTAAATTATATTACACTTGAGACTCTTTAAGTCTCTGTAGTATTGTAATGGTTTTCATGAGTCCAATAAGAGACTATTGATTACTTAACCCTCCAAAGCCGTTCGGGTCAATATGACCCAAAGCGCACATTTCAAACATCTTTATCATCATTCCAATATACTGATGAACTGGTAGTTTTGACAGACCAAGTATGTTCTATGAAAATAATGATCAAATTAACGCCAAAAAACTAAAATTTGAGTTTTTAAAATCGGTTCATTGAGAAATGAAATACAGCTAAGCAAAGCCAAAACTGGATGTCGTTTTTTTGAAGTAAGACTTTTTTCTACCGGAAGATCTGTCATAGCGGTAAAAACTTTCATTGGACCCCAACATATCTATACATTGTCGGATAGATGGATTCTTGACAATTTCAAACATCAATGAAATAATTAAATACAGAAAAGCTGTCAGAAGTTATGAGTATTTTAAAAATAAAATTGATTTTTCGGACTTTTAACTTTCTGAACCAGTTTCTGAAAACCTGGTAATACATATTGACTTTATTTTGAAATGTTGAGTAATTAGAATAAATTACCTACACAATGAATATCATATCATCAAAATCGGTTAACATTTACAGCCAGGAGAACGAAATCAAATTACAACTCATATTTCCCCGAAACGGATATTTAGCGAACGGCTTTGGAAGGTTAATATCAGTAGAAAGACTCTTGAAACTAAAAAAAATCAATCTTTTAAGTGCCTAGCATAGATTCTTGACATCTCTGAAGAAACTTTATAGGACTTTAGAGATAAGAAAAAGTGTCACAGTGTTTAAAGTTTACCTAAGAGTATAAAAGCCCTAAATTATATACTTATACCTACATGGGACTTTAAAGTCCTGTTTAGTTCTTCATATGCTTTTTTCATTTAACAAACTGCTGAAGTCATATTCATAACTTTCCATACCAAGCAATCATTTTTGTAGCTATATTCTTATGCTATTTTTATATACGTTCCATATACATTACAGAATGCTCGTATAAAAGTTGAAAATACAGCATTTACCTATCAAAGTGGAGGCAATATACATAGTACATAAATTTCAATTCTTCCTAAAGTGACGAAAACTACACCAATTGGGCGTTATCCTACACCTTATTCGGACCTATCGGAAGAATGCAAAAGAGCTCAAGATTTTGCTCTCATAGCCTTCAAATCGTTATCATTGACAATATTTTCCAGTTCTCTCATTGTAAATATTACTCAATTTCCATTTGATGCACTGCTGGTTGCAGAGAGAACATGACGATGATTTTCTCGCTTGAATTCCGCGCAGGACCAAAACCATTTGAAAATTTACAAACATGGCGGGCGTTCTATTATATCCGATTTAAACTGACATCAGACGACATTTTATACGATCTCCGATCGAAGTTATCATTTCTGATACAATTTCATGTTTGTTTGGTAGCTGCATATTAAACTTGAGTATGTATGTATAATTTTAAACTGTTAAAAGTCGTTTGCGACTCCTGTATAGAATTCAAATTTAAATTCTTAAGAATCTTAAATGAGATTCTTTAGAATCAAGTGCAAGAATCTGCTATCCTTTACAAGATTCTTACGAGGCTCTTTGTGTTTAAGTTGAACTTGAGCTAAAATTAAAAAAAAGTTGCTCAATCCTCTGTAAAGTATCTCTTTTTAGACTTTTAACGAGTGCTTTAACAATTTTAACCAGACTTAGAAAGATTTGGAAAAGTTCGAAATTAGGTTCAATTTCAGCTAAGAATTTATTTTTTTCATATTCAAAACTTAATTTTTTCAAGAATTTCAATTTAGGCAAAACAAAAAAAATTAACCATTCTCTCCACAAGATTTTCTCAAGGTGCCAACATAAAGTTTCAAGAAACAAAGAGACCTGAACACCTGCAGGTCAAATAGCCTTTGCGAAATGCGTGTTTTTTTATGACCATATGCGAAGGTTTGATTTGTTTATTTTTTTTTCTTGGTGCTTGGCCGACGCTTCCGAGGTTTCAGGTTCCTGGAATCATCATCGGCAAAAGAGCGAGCGCTGTAAACTTAATTTAATGAGGTGATTTTACACCATCAATCAGGGGGAATTTAGGCATGTTTTGCCTTTAGGTCCTAGGTTTTTTTTTTGTTTTGGGACCGAGCCGAATCAAAGGCTCGAAATCGAGTTGGGTAGTTGAAGTCTTTTCTGTTGAAAAAAAAAAATACCTCTTTACTGGATTTGCAATAAATCAAAACCATTCTAAATATTACTAGGTTGACAAATTTGAGATTTCAACTGACTTTTAAAGTTTTCTTGTTAAGATTTGCAAGGATTGTAATCCGACTTTTGGGAGTTTTCAGTTTTTTGAAGATATCTCTGGAAGTCTTGTGAAGACTGTTAAGAGAAATTGAAAAAAAAATCCTAAGAATTTTCACAGAGTCTAGTAAAAAGTCCAACAGAATATTCTTGAAGGCCTTATGTGAGCCTCATCACGAGCGTAAGTGTTTATGAAGTCTATGGGGATTCTGAAGTGTTTAACTCTCAAAGGCCTCTAATAGGATGCAAAAGAGTCTGGTAAAAGGTCTTCAAGGATCTAGTATTTGACCCCTGGAAGTCTTTTAATATTTTATTTGACTGTTAAGAATTTAGTATAAGACTCTCTAGAGTCGTCTCTGATACTTTTAGGATTCCTATATCGGACTAAAGCTTAGTTCTTTTAGAAATGGGACACTTTCATTTGCTAATAGCTCGTTAACTAGTTATTGGATATTAAAAATTTTGACAGCATTTTGTTGCCTGTAAAAAGTACTATTCGACCTATTTTTTTCAAAATTTAAAATTTACGCGTTTTTGAGATATGTACGATGTAAGAGAAAAAGAAAAAAATAATTTTGCACAGTTTCCTTTAAAGTTCGTCATTATCAAATTGATAGCTGACAAAACCGTTGATTATTCAAAGAATTACTGAGTTTTTGTGGTGGATAAGTATGCAAACACTGTCAATAATGTCCACAAAGTTCAAATCAAGCATTGTAGTGAAGAAAATGATCGGCAACAACGGTTAAGGATCATCAGGGAAGTCAAGTCTCATACCAGCATTTTTAATTTTCAATAAACGAAAAACTAAGGGTAGACCGCTGAAATATCCAAAACAATTTTCTCCGATAAGCTGAAAGTGTTGCCTAGTGATGACTCATAGAAATCCAACCACAAACAACCATTTTTTGATAGTTCCAAAGCTCTTAAGCTGTAAAACCGGTACCGAAAAAAAAACGTTCAAAAATGTGGTCAAAAATAATCAAATTTGTTCATTTCGAAACAACTGTATCCACTTAAATGCTTCCAGTTTCCAGTTTCCAGAGAAGTATTGGACCAAAAATTATCAGAAATTGAAGAAGGAGGGTGAAGCCACCTAAAATATAGATTTTACGAAGTATAAGTTGGAGAAACTGATCAATACCATGACTGAAAAAAGTGTGCGCCGGCCAATGGGAGATACCAAGAATAAAGTAGAAATTTCTTTAACAAAAAACGGTAAATATTTTTTTTCAAATTTTTTCATGAAATATCATAACATTACCTTCATTTTCTTCATAGAAAGTATTTGGTTCAAAAGAATGGTTTTTGAGATACAGGCATTCGTAACTGTCCCATTTCTAAAAGAACTAAGCTTTATAAAGAATCATGTATAAGATTCTTAAGATTCTTGTATTGAACTCTCAATAGTTTTGTCTAAGAACCTCAAAATCGTTTCATGAAATTTAGAGACGAACTAGTGACAATGCTCAAACTCTGAATAATAATAATTAAAAAACTATACCTTTTTGTAAGAAAAGCAAAATCATTAACAGCCTTTCCAGAATTCCAGAAAACCTGGATTTGAAAATCGCTCCGGGAACACCGGGAAAACCCGGGTTTCAAATCCAAAACAAGGAAAAATATAAAACGAAACAAAAATCCTGATTTGGTTCCAACATCAGTAATTCAACCTCAAATTCAATATTCAAAATTATTGTTTAAATTTCCAAGTCAGAATTTTACAGTTAAAAATTTAGTGGGAAGAGAAACGTTACTCTGGCCCCTCTTCACTTGCCTCTAGATTATAAAAACTCACAGTTCAGAACATTTTGTTTCAACTTTTAAATATAAAAATAAGGCTTATATTCTAATTTTCCAGTGATAATATTTGATTCAAGAGTTAAATCAATTTAGATCACCGCTGGATGTTATTTTTTGGGGTTTCTTTTGTTAATTTTGTTCGGTGATGTTTTTAAAAAATCCGCTAGTTTTACGTTTCAGTCTACTTTTATCCGACCATTCTCAGAAAAAAAGCAATTTTTCTGCCTGCTAATGCCATCTCTCTGCTCTAACTGGAGCAGTTAGAGCAGAGAGACGGCCAATGAAATTAGTTCCTAATTTTATTGGTTTACGAATCTTCCGATTTCAATAAGATACATTTTAAAATCAAAGTTGTGAATTCCTTTGGCACATTTTTTTTAGTTCATTTAGGACTTGAAATTTCTTAGTTTAAAATAAAACAATGCAATCGGTGATTTTAAATTAAGAACATGATTATTTCTTCATTTGTTTTATATCTTATACTTTGATATGCTTTTAAAGAATCTCTAAAACTGTAAATTCTAGACTATTAAAAATCTTTTTCATTCAAAAACAACCATTAATCATATGTTTCAAATGCATTGTAGTGTTATAAACCGCAGCTTGTGTGGGAAGTTTTTTTTATTCATTTTTGGAAAATGTGATGAAAACCATCTAGAATCAAATTTGTTTAAATGTTCAATGATATGAAAGTGATAAAACATCAAAATCAATTCAATCAGTTGTAAATTCTGCCTTATTTCTACGCAATAAGATTAAGAAAAGCTTGAATTTATGATCGGGAAAACCGGGAAAAACCCGGAAATTTCAAAAGGAAAAGGTTGTGGCCACCCTCATTGAAATTTCCAGGGTCTCGTATAACCCTTTAGAAATCTTGTATTAATCTCTTAAGAGTCTTTAATTACACCCATGTTAGAATCCTAAAAATCTTGTATTAGATAGAAGAGTGTCTAATGCTAGACTCCCAAAAGTCTTATAATAAACCTTCTATGTCTTATATTAGACTTCTATTAGAATCTTGCGTTGGAATCTTTAAAGTCTTGAATCAGACTTCAAAGAATTTCGTACAACATACTCAAGAGTCTTGTATGATACTTTTAAAAGTCCTGTAATACAATTTTAAGGGTCTTATATAGGACTCTTAAGAGTCTAGTCTTAAACTCTCAAAGGTATTGTACTAGACCCTCAAGACTCTTATTTGAGACTTTGAGGGATCTAGTATAAGGCTCCCAAAAACACTTTCGAGAGACATGTATTACAATCTCAAGAGTCTTGTTCAAAACTATGAGTCTTGTTTAAGGCTCTTAGAAGTCTTGTATAAAACTTTCAAGAGTGTACTATATAAAAGACTCTCAACAGACTTGTTAAAATAAGCTTGGGGATCAGGGTCTTGGATCAAATCTACAAGGATTTTGTATTAGATACTCAAGCGTTCTTCATTATACCATTAGGAATCTTGTATGTATCACAATTTTAAGAGTCGTCTTTAGATTTTTTGAGAGTCTTGTATAAGACCCTCAAGAGTTTTGTATTATACCTTTTAAGAGTCATGATAATATTCCCTCAATATTCTTGTGCCATTCCTTTGCGAGTTTTGCATAGGATTTTTAAGAGTTTTGTATAAAACTTTCAATAGACTCTCAAGCATCTTGTATTAGCCTCTCAAATCATAAACTGGGGTTATTAGGGTATTGTGTTAGACTCTTAAAAGCCTTAAGTCAGATTTAAACAAATTTTGTATAAGATAATAAATCTCTTATTATACTTTAAAATGTCTCATATTAAAATCTTCAGGGTCTTATGTAAGACTTTTTAGAGTCTAGTGTTAAAACCTCAAGAGTTTGGTATTGAATTTTTTAAAGTCATTAATTACACTCTCAAGACTTTTATATAAAACCCTTAAGAGTCTTGTTTTAGACTATCAAGATTATTGATTTCAGTTGAGTAGGAAATTTTACAAAGACTCTTCAAAGTCTTGAAAGCTTTTAAAAATTTGGTTTAAAACCCTTAAAAATCTTGTATAAGGCCTTAAAGAGCTTTCCAAAAGACTTTCAAGAGTCTAGAATTAGACCCTCAAGAATTCCCAAGCAACCAAAAGTCGCATAGATACTTAATCTTGTGCATTAAAAGTTCACATTTGGCTGAGTAAAAGGTCCTCGAGAGAATTGAATATAAGTGCTTGAATCGGACTTCTGAACGAACATGAAAAGTCTATAAAAGTAGCATAGAACAATTTTGTGCGTTCCAAGTACCTTTAATAATCCAGGATTCAATTTGGACTATCGTGCGTCGTTACGAACTTCTTACAAATTTTTGGTTCCATGAAGAACTTCTTACGAACTTTTCGGTTCGTTGCAGAACTTGTTACGAACCTTTTGGTTCCATGAGGAACTTCTAAAGAACTTCAATGCAAACGTATAAATTATATTTAAAAAAATAAAAGAATGGCTTGTTTTACTGTCTCCGTCGGCGATTGTAACAAAATTGATGTTAGGAAAAGAACATTGGAATGGAAAAGTCCAGGAACATAAGTAAATGATACTAAGGGAAAACTTTACTAAATCCATAATAAGTCTCTGCACCAGCTTTCCACAAATTCTAAAGTTTTTGAACATTAATAATCCATAGTTTAGTATTTGAGCCAAACAAACAAAAAAATTAAATTTTGTTTTCATAACTTATAAATTTAAATTATATTCACAATCTTACTACATTTCAAAGTTTTTGACGTTTTCCACAGCGATTCCGACTCTTCTTATTTTCCTCCTCGATGAAAGCAACTCTCACATCAACCGCAACGACACATACAGCAAATAATATATTAAATACAACAAACAGCTAGTATCAAAGGGGAACTCATTTATGAACACTTTTCTCAATATCTAATGCGCAAATTTTCTGTTGTGAAAAGCGTGGAATTCTGTTTTTGATTTTCTCCTTGGACGAAGAGCTGACACAGTAGAAGCAGAACGGCTTCCCCAGCACCTAGAGTAAGGTCGTCACTAGTTGGCACCGACTGTAGTTTCTTGCGACCGGAAACACTCAAATCATCAATTTTTTTCCCAGATACATTTTGAAGAATTGCGATTGTTTGCTCCTATCAAGTATCTAAAATTTTCAAAATTATCGTTAGTAAAGCAGTACAAAATAAAACTCCTTCAAAAAATCGTACTTTTTCACGAGCTCAATTTGGCTTTCATTTTCTCTTGTTGAAGATTCCGCAGCACTTGATTGTCGGATGTTTCTTAAAAGAACTTGTTGATTCACCGCTTGGAGTTATTTCTTTTCCAATTAGAATTTTAAAGAAAAAGTAAGGCACACATATCACACAAAAACAAAACCAAACTTTGGAAAACTTACGTTTGTTTTCGAATCGTGTGAGCCTGGTTTGGAAGAAATTGATTGATCATTAATGAATACAAATGTTTACATTTTTTATATTTAGCCTACTATGGAAAGGTGATAACATGAATCAACTTTAAATTGATGTTTAAAATCACTTCCATATAAGCATTGCCCATGGTACAGAGGTAGCGTGTTCAGTTCTCACCACGAAGGTCCAGGTTCAAATCTACAAGCATATACACATTGTAAAAGTAAGTATGAAATTCATTTAAAGGGAGGAAGTATGTAAAATAGTCCTACACAGATTTGAGAACATGGTAGATTCTAAATTAAGTAAATATACATGAAAGCGTTATTTTTTTTCTTTTTCTGTTTTATTGATGGTTTCCAGCAAAGGCTGAATAGCCTTCTACTCAGCTTTGATTATAGAACTTAAAAGTGTGGATAAGAACTTAAATTTTCAGCTGAATAGAATGCTATACAGCGCTCAAGCAGGGCTGAGTAAGCTTTTAAGAGACTGTTTTATGGAACTTTTGGTTACTTGGGTTTTGTATTACACTTTAGAGATTCCTGCATTCCACTCTCAAGAGCCTTGTACACAACTCTTAAGAGACTTGTTCAAGCCTTTCATGACCCTACTATTAGTCTTGTATAAGAGTCTAGTGTAAGACTCTGAAAACTTTTCTATTAAACGACTCTTATTAGGGTTTCGTGGTAGACTCTTAAAAGTCTTGAATCAGACTTTTATAAATTTTGTTAAAAACCTTTAAGAGTCTTATATTCGACTCTTATGAGTCTTGTAAAAATTCTTCAAGAGTTTTCTGTTAAACTCTCAAGAGTCTAGTATTAGACCCTCAAGGATTTTGTATTAGACTTAAGAGATTCATGTATTCCACTCTCAAGAGCCTTGTACACAACTCTCAAGTGACTTGTTTAATCCTTTCAAGAGTACTATTATTCTTGTATAAGAGTCTAGTATAAGACTCTAAAAATTCTTCTAATAAACGACTCTTATTAGGGTCTTGTGGTAGACTCTCAAAAGTCTTGAATTAGACTTATAAGAATTTTGTTAAAAACCCTCAAGAGTCTTGTATAAGACTCTTAAGATTCTTGTATAAGTCCTTCAAGAGTTTTCCATAAGACTCTCAAGAGTCTAGTATTAGACCCTTAAGAATTTTGTATAAGACTTTAAAGATTCATGTATTCCACTATCAAGAGTTTGTGCCTTCTCTTAAGATTCTTGTATAAGTCCTTCAAGAGTTTTCCATAAGACTCTCAAGTGTCTAGTATTAGATCCTCAAGAATTTTGTATTGGACTTTAGAGATTCATGTATTCCACCCTCAAGAGCTTTGTACAAAACTTCTTAGTGACTTGTTTAATCCTTTCATGAGTCTATTATTAGTCTTTTATAAGAGTCTAGTATAAGACTCTGAATACTCTTCTAATAAATGACTCTTAATAGGGTCTTGTGATAGACTCTTAAAAGTCTTGCATCAGAATTTTAAGAATTTTTTTAAACCCTCAAGAGTCTTGTATAAGTCCTGCTAGAGTTTTCTAGAAGATTCTTGAGAGTCTTCTAGTATTATACCCTCAATAATTTTGTATAACACTTTAGATATTCATGTATTCCACTCTCGAAAGCCTTGTACACAACTCTTAAAGGACTTGTTTAATCCTTTCAAGAGTCTACTATTAGTCTTGTATAAAGTCTAGTATGAGACTCTGAAAACTCTTCTAATAAATGGCGCTTATTAGGGTCTTGTGGTAGACTCTTAAAAGTCTTGAATCAGACTTTCAAGAATTTTGTTTAAAACCCTCAAGTGTCTTGTATAAGACTCTTAAGATTGTTGTATAAGTCCTTCAAGAGTTTTCTATAAGACTCTCAAGAGTCTAGTAAGACCCTCAAGAATTTTGTATTAGACTTTAGAGATTCATGTATTCCACTCTCAAGAGCCTTGTACACAACTCTTAAGAGACTTGTTTAATCCTTTCAAGAGTCTACTATTAGTCTTGTATAAGAGTCTAGTAGGTATAAGACTCTGAAAATTCTTTTAATAAACGACTTTTATTAGGGTCCTGTGGTAGACTCTTAAAAGTCTTGAATCAGACTTTGAAGAATACAAAATTCTTAACTACTTAATACTTAAGATTCTTGTATCAAACATACTTTTGAGCGTTTTGTATTATAATCTTAGGTGTCTAATATAGGAATTTTAAGAATCTTGTATAAAACCCCACAGAGTCTTATATTAGACCCTCAAGAGTCCAATGTATAAGACTCTTATTATCTGATAAACTGCATCCGATTACAGCTTAACAGCTGATCAACAACGGATCGCGAGCTGCTTAAGATATTATCTCATCGTCGTCGTCGCTTACTTACATCAATTCTGAACCTGACCTCTTCCGCGATTAACCTCCCTCTCGTTTACCCCTATCTGTAGTTAGCTTATAATTGCCAATTTTCGATCGCAAAAGTCAACTACCTTGACATTTGGCCGTCGACACAATCAGTTGACTGTTTTCAAACTAAGAAAGATAGTGAAAAATATGAAAAAAAAATGCTACAATCTGAGCACAAGCTCTGCTGATCGGTTTCGCTCAGTTCAGCTTATCGCGCGCTGTGAACGCTTCAGAGAGCATCTTTACCCTTTTAAGACCTGCTAAAGACGACAACGAAGATGTTGGCGATGATTCACGATTACGGTTTTTTTTTCCTCTCTTGTCTACATAATGCGCTTTCCAAGGCGTTTTGATTTTTCAATCTTGAAACATCGCCCCGAGAGTCGTTAAATTGCATTTCATTACCAAGCGAATGGTGGAAAGAATGGGGTTGGTTGGGGATGTCGATGGTAGATTTTTACAAGGTGATTAGAGGGGTCCCCAGTTTATAATTTGCTGCTGATATCGAGACCCCAGAGACAGGGAGAAGTTTTTATGACGTCGTTAGGTTAATTTGGCAAGAACACTGTGAACACGCTGCTGGTAGATTCCTGATTTTGATTGAATATAATGTATTTAAAAGTTTGTTTTTCTGTACTTTCAGGTATGTGAACTTACTTCTATTTATCCCGATCTCAGCGTTATGTTCGTGTGGAAAAAGGTTTGATCGATTTTATCATTTCACTTTTTTTTGCCCAGGCCTCGCTGATATTTTTATTGTGTACCGACAAAATGAATATCTAAGATAAAAATCTCATTCTGGGATATTAAAGTTTTGGCGCTGACGCTATGTTAGAAGATGTCGAACTGATCAAATGCATTCTTCTCAGCAAACATTTTTGTAGCTGTATTCTTATGCTTTTTGGTATAGGTTCCATATAAATTATAGAAAGATCGTATGATAGTTAAAAAAACCGCATTAACCTACGAAAGTGGTGGCAATACACATACATAAATTAAATTTCTTTCTTAAGCGACAAAAACCGCACCAATTGGGCGTTATCCGACACCTTATTCGAACTTATCGGAAGAATGGAAGAGAGCGCAAGATTTTGCTCTCATAGCCTTTAAATCGTTGCCAGCGACAATATTTTCCAGTTCTCTCATCGGTCAATATTACTCAATTCCCATCTGATTATTGGCCATCTGGATGCACTGATGGTTGCAGAGAGAATATGACGATGATTTTCTCACTTAAATCCCGCGCGGGAGCGAAATCATTTCAAAATTTACAAACGTGGCGGACTTTCTGTCATATCCGATTTAAACTGACTTCAGACGACATTTTATACGATCTTTTATTCGCAACACCATTGTAATCGACTTAAGTCATCATTTCTAATACGATTTCAGGATTGCTTGATTGGCATGAAAATGTTAAAGTTCTGTTATAAACTTGGCAAAATTCGACAAAATTTTCTCAAGTGCTGCAAATCTCAAAGCCGAAGCTTCTGCGTTCATCTTATTCAATTTGAAAACGGATACAAACAAATACAGGATCTCAATGAAACTATGCTTCCTCGAAGAGATTCCCTTTTACTGAACTCTCAGCGTACATCTTTCGAGGAGACAGTACAGTACAGAAAGTGTACTACACCCATAGAAGAGGTTGCAAAAATCCAATGCCTATTTAGCAAATCCCTAAGCCAAAAATGCGCCTAAAAGTGTGCTGTACCAAAGATGATATAATTGGAAAATCACTACTGGCATAAAGACCCGAGCTTCCAAGCTAAATGATGCATGACCACTACATTCAAGAGAAACAAGAAAAAACATTTTATGGGATTTTCATCCTATTGGATAATTCATCCAAAAAAAAAATGTGAGAATCGAACTCACTGCAACATCTCATCTCGGCTTGCCAGTGCGGTATCTTACCCAGTGCGCCATCTGCGTCGGTTAGCAAACGAAACTTTATTGCCGGTGGTGTCTTTGGCCGGTATTTTTTTTGTCACCCTCCTTTGTCTTTGGTGGGAAAGAGATGGGAATAGGATGGAAATGGGAAACTAGAAACCGTTTTCTATTGCCGGCTGGTTTATTCACATACACACGCACAGCTCATCTGGGTTGGTGGTTTTTTGTCGTCGGTTGGAATCAAAAAAGTTTATCTTTTCTAATACCGGTTTACATACACACACACAGCGCTTCGTCAATATCCTTGCTGGCTGATTGTTTCCATCCTGCTTTGTCTTGTGATAGGATATGAGATATGTTGTTTTTTTAAGACATATGCAATGTGGTTGCGCTGGGAAGCTTGTTAATGCCGGTCCGGCATAAAATCTTATGCCGATTATTCCACCTTCAAGGAAGGTCATTATTGAGGTAGAGTCTGATTTGTGAATGTATTCCGTGACCGGGATTCGAGCTCATGACCGTTGCCTTAGAATATTTGAAGGCTAACCGCTACGCCATGGGCTACGGCTAAATTAGGAGTGTGATATCATTTAAGTATTTTTATTTTTTTGAGTTTTTGATTGATAACGTTTTTCGTCGATTAAAATGTTCAAGAAATTTCTTTCCATCCAACCACGCATGTGACAAACCAACCAAGGGAGGACAACCGGAATAAACAACTTGCGCGTTGCGTCTCGACTTGCGTGTAAGCGCCTGGCAGCCTGCACGCACGCATGCTTCCGATGCGTAACGCGTACAATAAATAACCTACAGTGTACACGCATCGCGCGTGCTGCGGGGCAGAGATTTCTCGTTTTACTTTCGCTTATTTTGTTTTTCTTTCTGGCTTCTCTCTGTTAACTCTTTGAAAAAAAAAAAAGTTTTCCTACAACGTTCGTTTGTTTCGATTTTCCGATCTTTTAACCTGGGATCAGAGGAGATGAGGTGTGATTTTTCTACACTTTTTTCGGGTTTTTATCAACATCATCAACCCGGTCGAAGATATGTTTGTGGTGCCATCCACATGGAAATGATTACCCGTTTGTCGACGAATTCCCAGTTTTTGGGTTTCGGTTCAATGTTGATGAGATTTTTGCCTTTTTCCCCCTTATTGGGGGGTTATTTAGGGGCATTAAGCCATTTTTTTTATGCTGAACACAAATATGCATAGTATGGTAGCAGTTCAGTTGCTCTGGAAGTAGTAATTATGTTTTTTGTTGTTTTCTATTTCAATTTCCTCCGATGTTGAGTGCCCTCTTAGCCCTTTATGTAGGTCAGTAAAACATGAAAAATTTTGAGGTTCCCTGTTTGGGTTTTTGTTTTGGGTAATTGAGAATTGATGGTCCCCCGAGGATAATTAACCCCGCATCACTGTGTTGGATCTGAGAAGTGGAAAATGTGTCACCAATATTGATTATATATCACCTCACGCAATGCGGTGCTAGGTGAATGCTAGAGTTAATTACCCTACATTTGTTTGATTTTTGTGGAAAGTTTGGCTTTTGGAGGTTAGTCTGATATCAGAAATTGAAGTTTAGGTTATGTATTGGCTTTTCGTTCAATTATAACACTTTTTGTATGTAATTCATCCAACGTTTCGAATATTATTATTTCTCTATCAAGGAATCGGGCATTCGTGTTATTGACCAAAGCCAATGCATTCCTAAAGCGTTCACCAATAGTGGGAAATGATGAACGCTTTAGGAATGCATCTTCTTTTGACAATGACACGAATGTCCGTTTCCTTTATAAAGAATTAATATAATTCGAAACGTTGATTGAAGAACATATAAAAAGTGTTATTATTGACTTGATAAGACCAACAAGCCAATACTATAGGTTATGTATCATTCCTGGTCGAACATAAATTTAAACTGAAGTTTAAAAAAAAGGTCACTTTTCTTTTCTTTGTGCAGTAATTCGCTCTTTTTAATATCTGAAAAACTAGATTAAATTAACGTTCGCTTTAACTCAAACCATAGGCAATCCTATCAAACTATTGACCTACACTCAATCGCCACAAACGAAAGTGAATTCCTTACACTCACCAAAAAAGAAAGAAAAACCACTCTCTTTGACCGTGCCATTGCTTGACCTCGATCGGTGGATTGCGTGAGCCAGGTCAAAGTTGAAACAGTTGAATTCAATGGGAAATTCGCCGTACGTACGCTCCTACCCAATTGAGAAGTTCGTTACGTTGAAGAATTCCGAAGATAGTAACACGCTCACGTAATGGCTTGGCATTCAAATCGCAAAGCCACAAAGAAGGAAACCTCGATTCGAAGGACTTGAACTTTTCAATGCTGCCAAACTCCCAGTTAGTTTTTTTCTTTTCATTTCCACCAAGGGATTTTGCGCCCATCAGATTGTGTAACTGCTGCTTAAATGTTTCGAATCAACCTATCGATTACAGCTTTAAAAATTAGACCCTAAACCCAGAGAAGGATACCCCCCGCATGGTCCAGACTTCCTTTTGGCCAGAAATTATAATATGACATAATTCAAATTGATTACAATCTCCCTGAACAATATCCACACTCACTTGTCTGTCTGTAAGTCTGTCCAGGAAGACGCGGTAGCAAAAATAACCATACGCCGTTTTCATTGTTCGGCCCCGGTATAATTATAGCTCACCGGGGCCGGCCAACCAGTAAACCGAAATCAATATTTGCCAATTTTATTATTTTTTTCGGCACAGAGCTACCATCATCATCATCATCGCCATCGCGCCCAATCTCAATCAATTCGAATCGAATCCGCGATTGAAACAGCAACAGGCGGTCGGTCGGTCGATTGCGTGTTTGGATTTCAAATTTCCTCTTTCGAATCTAGCTGACTGACTATCTCCCGAGCCATCCATCTATCTATCTATCTCTTTGCGGTTGCATTGTGTATTTTTTCTTCGGCCCTAGCCGGACGGATCGAGCTGCTTGCTGAGCACGTCATCCGAGCGCCGCGATTAGATTCATGTCAGTTAGTTAGTCTGTCTGTCAATCAGATGGTTGTTGGTCAATCAGCCGGGCTGCCGTTATCGACCGGCTGCTGCGGGATTCGGTAATCGATTGATTTTTTTTGGGTAGATTTGGCAAAGTTAAGATTGATGCACACAATTTCTTTGAAAGCTCCTTTGAGAAAACTCCACGGTCCTGAAGACCTGAAGATCTAAAAAAAAGGGTTATATAGACCTTCAGTCCCGACCAGATTTGAAGGTCAAACTAACAGGTAGATCTGACGGACCGTCTTGAAGACTGATCTAAATACCTCTCTAACCAGACTCAACATACATCCGATCGGACCTGAAACCTGAAGACCGGCTGACCTGAGGATCTGAAGACCCGATCAGAACTGAAGATCCCATAAACATGAAAGCCTGCTGGATCTGAAAATCTGATAGATTTGAAGACTCGAGTGGAACCGAAGTCTAGACGGATAAGGAGTTTTTACTGAGCGTCTTAAAGTTCTTCAGACATCCGAGGCCTACAGATATTCGAAGCCCCAAAAAAGACTTCACGGTCTTGAAGACCGGAAGATTAAAAAAAAATACAAGAAGAGGTCTGAATAGCGAACTCGTAAGACCCGACCCTAAGTTTCAACGAATCTGCTGACCCGAGTGGACTTGAAGACTGGACGGTTGAAAACCCGACTGATTGAAAGACTGGACGGGTGAGAAGACCACATGGACATGAAGTCCTGACCAGATTTGAATGTCAAACTATTAAGAATATCTGAAGGACCAGCTCGAAGACCTGAAAGATCCGACGGATCTGAAACCGCTAATGTACCTGAAGTTTGGACGGATGAGAAGAAACGACTGCTCTGAATACCTCACTAACCTGAAGACTCAAAATACCTGAAGTCTTGACGAATGAGAAGACCTGACCTGGCCTGACCTAAGGACCCCACACGGATCTGAATATCTCACAAACATGAAGGTCTGCTGAACCTGAAGATCGGACGGATCTGAGAACTCGATACGATCCGAAGACTAGACGGATGAGAAGACTCGACTAAGTGTTTTGAAGACCCAAATCTAAAGATCCGTTAGACTTCATGACCTGAAGATGTTTGAGGCCCCAAAATTTCTTCAGACCCCGAAAGATTTTTGGAGTCTGTCGGAGTGTATGAACTCGGTAATCAATTCAATGCTTATTTTTGATATAATTTAACAGAATCGAAGTCTAAGCGCAAACTAGCACAAGCTATCCTTTTTTTTTGAGTCCTCTTCATTGGGAATTTCACTATTATTCTCGGACCTCAAAACTAAGTTCGACAACCGAACTCCAGTTCAAAATACACTTTCAGTTCAAAATACATTAAAGAGTTCAATTTTCAGCTCATTAGATCGATCTCAGTTTTGCTCCCTCGCCGAAGGAAAAATGGGGTTAGTTTTAGTTCGCAGTTCAAACTCCGTTTTGAACGATCGCAAGGTAGAGAAATGAGAAATTATTTTTTAACCACGGTCAAAACAGCACTCTAGTGGTATCCCTCAACTTTAAGTTTGACTTGGCAATCGCAAAACTAAGTTCTGACAGGCAGACTCAAAACTAATTTTTTTAATGCCTTAATTCGTAGCTACCCAAAATTCAGTTCGGCAAAAATGGCACAAATGGGATTAGTTTTGAGTTCGCAGTTCGAACTCCATTTTGAACCATCTCAAGGAGAAAAAATAGAACTCAACTTGAAGTTCATAGAATCGAATTATGTTTTGAACTATGGTCAAACTTACTTTTGTGTACCAGAAAAGGAGCATGTAGACATGAGTAGACAACTTAATTTCCCGCTGTCGTGAAAGCCTATAGAAGTGAAGCCCTTAACCGCTTAAGTTTAAGCGGTCTTGAACCCCTACAGCCCTTAAAAACCCACGGAAACACTCTTGAATTTCTGGAAGAATTTCAGAGTTCTGAAAAACTCCTATAAGAATTCCTAAAAAGATCATTCGCAGGTGCTAATTGACTATTAACAAAAAATTTCGAGACATCAAGGCTTCGAAAAACTGTAAGAAACCTGAAGATTCTCGAGACACTGTAGGAGTCTCAAAATCCTGAAAGACTTTCGGGGCCTTAAAAAGTTCTTATGACCTTGATGGACTCTTGGAACCCTGAAATATTTTTTGAATCCGGAAAGTTTTTGGGGGCTCTGATGTAATCTCGGAGCCATAAAATATCCTAAGAATCCGGGAGGTTGACTCGGGATCCTGGATGCTTTCAGGTCTCTGTAGGACTAGCTAGGTCCTTGAGGATTCTCAGAACTCCTGAGTGCTAATAAACACTCGGCTCTTGAAAAGCTCTGAGAGACTACCGAGGGACCTGGATGCCTTTCAGGTCTCTAAAGATCTCGCTAGGTCCTTGAGGATTCTCAGAACCCTGACCACTCTTCGGGGTCTTCGAAAATTCCTCAGTGTTCAAAAAACATTCGGCCCTCAAAAAGCTCCAAGAGACTACCGAGTTATCCGGATGCCTTTTAGGTCTCTGTAGGACTCGCTAGGTCCTTGAGGGTTCTCAGAACTCCTCAGTGCTAATAAACACTCGGCTCTAGAAAAGCTCTAAGAGACTACCGAGGGATCTGGATGCCTCTCAGGTCTCCGAAAGACTCGCTAAGTCCTTGAAGATTCTCAGAACCAAACACCCTTCCGGGTCTTCGAAAACTCCTCAGTGCTAAAAAACACTCGGCCCTGAAAAAGCTTTGAAAGACTACCGAAGGACCTGGATACCTCTTAGGTCTCTGAAAGACTCGTTAGATCCTTGGAGATTCTCAGAACCCTGAACACCCAGCGGGATCTTCGAAAACTCCTCAGTGCAAAAAAACACTTGACCCTGAAAAAGTTCTGAGAGACTACCGGAGGACCTGGATGCCTCTCAGTTCTCTTAAAGACACGCTAGGTCCTTGAAGATTCTCAGAACCATGAACACCCGTCGGGGTCTTGGAAAACTCCTCAGTGCCAAAAAAACACTCAACTTTAAATAAGCTCTGAGAGACTACCGAGGGACCTGGATACTTCTCAGATCTCTGAAAGACTCTCTAGATCCTTGTTTATTCTCAGAACTCTGAACACCCTTCGGGGTCTTCGAAAATTCCTCAGTTCGGCCCGAAAAAGCTCTGAAAGACTACTGAGGGACCTGGATGCCTCTCACGTCTCTGAAAGACTCGCTAGGTCCTTGAAGGTTCTCAGAATCCTAAACACCCCTCAGTGTCCTCGAACACTCCTCAGTGCTAAAAAACACTTGGCTCTGAGAGACTGCCTCTCACGTCTCTGAAAGACTCGCTAGGTCCTTGGAGATTCTCAGAACCCTAAACCCGGGGTTTTCGGGGTCTTCGAAAACACCTCAGTTCTTAAATAACACTCGGCCGTGAAAAAGCTCTGAGAGACTACCAAGGGACCTGGATGCCTTTCAGACCTCTAAAGGACTCGCTAGGTCCTTGAAGATTCTCAGAACCCTGAACACTCTTCCGGGTCTTTGAAAACTCCTCAATGCTAATAAACACTCGACCCTGAAAAAGCTCTGAGAGACTATGAGGGAGCTGGATGCCTTTCAGGTCTCTGAAGGACTCGCTAGGCCCTTGAAGATTTTCAGAACCATTAACACCCTTCGAAAATTCCTCAGTGTTAAAAAAAACTCGGCCCTGAGAAAGCTCTGAGAGTCTACCGAGGAACCGGAATACCTTTTGAGGAATCTCGTCTTCTTCTTCTCAGTAATTTGAAGACTTAAAGCACTAAGGCTGGGAGATTCTGAACCTAAGCTCTCATTCTAAAGACTTTAGACTTGAATACTCTCCACCTGAAAAACTTCTGCTCAATGGTTCCTGGCCTTGAGACTTTCATCCTGAAAACATCCTGATAAGCCCTCTGTCTGCTTTTCACCAACCTAACGCTCTTCGCTTAAAGACTTTCGACCTGAAGAACTTCATCCTAAAACCCCTCAGGCTTTCGGCTTTAATGCTATCGGCCTGAGGACTTTCGGCTTGAGTTTAAGGAGAGTTTTTAAACCTCAGACTGTAGATCTTCGTCAAAAACACTCGGTCTGAAGGCTCTAAAACAAACGACAAATTTCTCGACTGAGATGCCTTGAGTCTTAAGACACTCGTACTAAACACTTTCGGTATAAAGGTCTTAAAAATTTTAGGCCTGAAGATTCCCGTCCTGAAAACTTCCAGCCTGGTCCCTGGAGATTCTAAACCTTGAAAGTTCGGCCTCAAGATTGTGATCCTCAAAAATACTCTATCTTAAAACATTTGACCCAGAAATAGGTGTTAACCTTGGTACTAAAAAAAGGGTCTAAACCTTGATACTAAATGGGTCTAAACCTTGGTACGAAGCCTTCAAGCTAAATGCACTATAATTGTTAGAGTCAATGAGTACAACCCCATGGCCCAACAGGGGTTAGCGATTTCAGAAGTAAGCTCCAAATGTTCGGAAATCGCCTTACAAGGTTTGGACAGAAACTCAAAAAAAAGTTGGATATATTGCGGAAAATCTACCAACTGTTTTCCTTGACTGCGTCTTCCAGTGATCGTCGAGTAACCATAGCTCTTACTCTGTAACAATGTCTTCGAAAGAGAAAAAAAACTTCAAGGTCCGTCAAATTGTGGACACCACAACAATTAGAGCAAACGTTTCAGCGTTTGTTTTTTGGTCTGCTCCCTCCTTCCCTTATCTGATCGTTTCGTGTGCTAATGTTTTGTGCAAATAGGTAGTGACTTTGAAGGGAAGGTGCCCTGCTTATTATAATTTTTCAACTTCTAGTTTTAAAGTCGAGAGAAAAAAAAGACAGTAATAACGCAGGGGTAGCAAAAACTAAACCGAATCGTGAAACAACTGGACCGGACCGTCTCGGAGGCGAAATGAGGGGGACTCAAATTCAAATAGACGAACGAAAAAAAAAGCTAAAGCTTTCAACAATTTCTATCCCAACACAACACATCGTCGTGGGTCCAAATTGGATAAATTAGTGTCTTGACGCACAAATAACAAACTACTAGACAGCGCTTGAGGTGTTGTTTTGTGGCCGCGCTAAACCGGTCAGGTGGAAGATTCTGATCTGGTTCGAATTAGATTTGAGGAAAAAAATGGACCATAATTAGGGGACCTTGACTTTTTTTCGTTTCGTTTCGGTGGCACAAAACGTGAATTAATATTTTGGGTACAATTTTGAAAATTAAATAACTCGAACAAAATTGGCAATTACATCGAACACGGATTGCAGAACGCGAAAAAAATCACGTAACTGGGTAGTAGAATGAATTGGGTTTGTCCCTCGAGTTGCTTCACTGGTGTTTTCTTCTATATTTCACGAAGCTTAGTTGCTGATTATGCAATACAGTCGATTGACTGTTGTGTATGAAGCCGTCATCAATCCAATTGGAGGAAAACTCTATCGATGTTTGTTCGACGTTGATCGATATTTCTTACTCGATCTACAATATTTTCAGTCCAGCTCAGTCATCATCATCAAAAATCGCGATTCAATCAGATGCTGCCGCTGCCGTCTGTCGGGCCTGATTGGATTTTTAACATGATCGATTGATGGATCCAATCGGATGCGATTGTTGCAGCAGCAGCAGGGGTGGTTCGAATTTATGGATACATCACTTTTCGAGACATGACAATGCATCGTGAGACTTTTTAGATTTAGTTCCAGATTGATTGGCCATCATTCAATTATTGTTTTAGGTTTTGAATGACTTGATTGCAGAAGCAAACTTTTCCTGAATTGCTACATCAGTTTTGTCAATTTATAGTTTTTATAATAAATTTCAAATCTATATTTGAAAACCAAATGTGGGAAAAGTTTGTTTGGTAGGAATTTTTGCACTCGGAGCTCTGGATGAATAGGGCTTCTGATAGAACTTCTTTCCAAAATATTGTTACCCCTGTTATTGTTTCTAGAGAGCTTTGAAAGATTTTCGATGACCTGAAATCTCTCGAAGCTTTAAATTTACATAGGATCTCTGAAGGACTCTCGGTGCCTTGGAAGGTTATCGAGGCTATTGAAAACTCGAAGCCACGGAGTACTCTCGGAACCTTGAAAACCCTTTGAAGTACTAAAAAACTCACGGATGATTCAGATTCTAGAGCCGTTGAAAAACTTTAGGGGCTCTGAAAGACCCTCGGCCCAGGCAGACTCTTGGGGCATCAAAGACTCCCGGAGCTCTGGAAGTCTCTTGGCTCTTAAAGATTCAAATAGACTCTCGGGGCTCCTTGGAACCTTGAAAGTTTCTCGGACCTCTGAAGGTTTTGGGGACCTTAAATACTCAAATACAGCTGTAAAAAACTATTGAAGCTATAGATGACCTACAAAACTCGAGTTCATAGAAGAATCTCAGAACGCTTAAAAACTCTTGAACACGGAAAACTCTTGAATCCCTGAAACACTTTTGAGATCCTTCAAAGGCTTTTGAAAGCCACGGAAGACTCTAGGAGAGATTCTCGGAAGTCTATAGAAAAGGTGCTCCAAAAGACCTTCAAAGACCCTTACTTTGAAAGGCTCAGATAAATTCTCGAGCTTTTCTAAGATCCTTGAAGCCCTGAAACACTCTAGAAGGCCTCAAAGACTTTGAAAACTGGATAGACTATTGGGACGCGGATGGATTCTTATGGTCCAGAAAGACTCAAGGGCATGGATGAATCTCTGTAATATGAAGAAGACTCTCGGAACCCTAAGAGGCTTTGAGGCTCCGACAAAATATCAGTAATCTGCAGATTCTTAAGTCGCCAAACAATTTTAGGTAGACCGAAATACCCGCTTGGTGGAGACTCTCGGGGTCCGGGGAGTCTCTAGGCTCTGAAAGCTCAGAAAGACCTTGGAGACTCTATAGAGCGTTAAGGATCCTGAAAGGCTTCCGAAACCCTACATAACTTTGGAGATCTGAAAGACATGGAACTCTTAAAAACTTTGGGAGCTCTTAAAAGGCTCTTTGTGCTCAAAAATATCATGGTCATATCGGAAACCTGAAAACCTCTCAGGCCCTGAAAACTCTCGTAGCCCTGAGATCCTTTAAAGGCTTTTGGAAGCCCCTGAAGGCTCTAGGAGAGATTCTCGGGAAACTTGTGGTTCCAAAATCGAGGGGTCCTAAAAGACCTTAAACATTTTTTTTCTTTGAAAGGCTTAGAGAGACCTTCGAGCTTTAAGTAGATCCTTGAAGTTTTGAAAGACTCTAGAGGGCCTCAAAGGCTTTGGAAACTGGATAGACAAATTGGGGCGCTGATAGATTCTTATGGTTCAGAAAGACTCAAGGGCTTGGACAAATCTCTGTAATGTGAAGAAAACACTCGAACATCTTAAAGGCTTTAAGGCTTAGTCAAAATCTTGGTTATCTACAGATTCTAAAGTCACTTAAAAAATTTAGGGAGACTGAAAGACCCGATTGGTACGTTTAAGAATCTCAGGGTCTGGAAGTTTATTGGCTCTGCACGGCTCAGAAAGACCTTCGGGGCTCTGATAACCATTAAGGGTCCTTAAAGGCTTTCAAAATCCTAAATTACTTTAGAGACCTGAAAAACATAGAACTCCTTAAAATTTTCGGAGCTCTCAATGGGCTCTTGGGGCCCTAAAATAATCATGGTTATCTCGGATACCTGAAAACCTCTTGAGCCCTTAAAATTCTCGGAGCCCTCAAATACAGTTGAGAAGTTAAAAAATTTTGAAACCTTAGAAAAAATTCGGAAACCTGTAGATTCAAAAGTATTTGAAACACTTAAGAGGCCCTGAATGAATTTTAGCGCTCGTACAGATCCTTGGAGCTCTTAATGATCTTTTAGGCCCTTGAAGATTCTCGAAGAAGACGCTCGAGACAATCTAAGAATTTTAAGGCCCTGAAAGATCTCACGCCCTTAAAAGCTTTAGAGGCCCCCAAAAACCCTCAGAATCCAAACAGACTTTTAGGACATTAAATTCTCTCGGAGATCTAGATATTCCACGGCGATGACAGACTCAGAAAGACCATTGGGGTTCTAAACGATCCTTGGATCTAAGCTCTCTTAAGGATCATGGAAAATCTAGGCCAAGAAACATCGAAATTCGGCATTCTATTCTCAGAAATCATTGAACAAAGTTTTACAAATTTATCTTCTTTGATTTACGGTAAATTTTTTTGTTCAATTTTGTCGTATAGAGGGTAATAATAAAATGTACAACAATTGAGTAACGCTTCGAAGTGAAGCACACTTTGGGTGAGCGAAAAAACGAGATATCTCATATTCGGTTCGCAATGTTCCAATATGATTAATTTTTGTCGATGGAAGTTTATTAGAAATTCTTATATAACGGCAAACGATAAAATGTACGCTTTAAAAGGCCTGAAATTAAAAGCTAAAGGAATCTCAATAATAAATTGTTAATTTGCCCAAACGAAAGTTAGGGTTCAAAGATCACACTTTAAAACGGTGCTAATAAATTTTGCGCAGCTTCGTCGAGAAAACCCACCCAAGACGGCGAATCTCCGGTCGCAGTTCGAACTGCGGAGAAAGTGCAAAATGGCAACCAGAAAAAAAAATAAATTCATCACCTCCAAAATTAGCCATAAATCCCAAATTCGATCTATACATCAATTCGCGCGCGTTCGAAGAGCTGCTGCAATTTCCGACGTCGTGCAGCTGCACGTCATTTAGTATACTTATGAGCAAAAAAAAAACATCTGAACCAAAAACGCGAACGAGAGTCAGTCGGACTCGTCGTGATTATTTCATTTGCACATTTCCGTCTGTCTCGGGTTCGGCAAAATCCGATAATCCTTCGATGGGCGATTTAAAAGTCCATTCGAGAGTCTTTCCAAACCGCACCTTGTTTTATTTTCGGTATTCCTCCGTTTAAATTTCTACATTGTGCGGTGCTCTCTAAACTTGCTAAACGAAGCTAAAAGGCTTCCCTGAACCATTTGTTTGCTGTTGCTGTAAGCCCTCGGAACACGCTTCCAATAAATAATATTTTTTCCAGCGTGGAGCCCATCTGAGTGTCGCGGCCGCGGTGAAATTATCTCCTTCTCTGTCTCTTGCCGGCTGCCGGCTTGGGTGCTCCCTCGTCATTATTTGTTAAAGTTTGTGGAGCACACCGTACTTGGGACGTAACAACGAAAGCACGCGACCATTTCGCGGAAAAGAAGCTAGCAAACTTCATCTGACTTCGATTTGTTAGGGTGGGTCATTTGAAGGGATCAAATCTTGAATATCTATGAAGACTCGCATTGAATATAACGATTCAAAGATATGAAGCTTTGAAGTTTCTTGGATTTGGAGGCCTTAGGCTTAGAAGATCTACAGCTTCAAGACCTAGAACTTTGTAGACCTGTGGCTTCCGAGATCTATGGCTATCAAGACCTGTGACTTTAAAGATCTTTGACTCTGAGAACTGGTTATGGAGACTCGTTACACTGAAGATTCATGGCGCTGAATACTTTAGCCTTGGAGACCAAATGCTTTGAAGACCTAGGGCTTCGAAGACCTACGGAGATTTGGAGATTTCCGTCTATGAAGACTTCTCGCATTTAAGATAACGATTCGAAGATATGAAACTTTGAATTTTCTGGGATTTGGAAGCCTTAGGCTAAGAAGATCTACAGCTTCAAGACCTAGAACTTTGCAGACTTAAGGCTTTGGAGATTAATGGCAATGAAGACCTGTGACTTTGAAGATCTTCGGCTCTAAGAACTGGTTATGAAGACTCGTTACACTGAAGATTTTTGGCGTTGAAAACTAAGGCATTTGAGTCCAAAAGCTTCACAGATCTAGGGCTTGGAAGACCTACGGTTTTGGGCCATATGGCTTTGGAGATTTTCGGCTATGAAGACTTCTCTCATTGAAGATAACGATTTAAAAATATGACGCTTTGAAGTTCCTGGATTTTGGAAGCCTTATGCTGAGAAGACCTACAGCTTTAAGACCTAGAACTTTCTAGACCTACAGCTTTGGAAATGTATGGCTATGAAGACATGTGACTATGAAGATCTTCGACTCTGAGAACTGGTTGCACTGAAGATTTACGGCGTTAAAAACTTTACTGTTAAATACCAAAAACTTTGAAGATCTAGGGCTTCGAAGACCTACGGTTTTGGAATCATATAGTTTTGAAGATTTCCGGCTATAAAGAATTGGACTGAACACGATTTGAAGATATGAACCTTTAAGTTCTAGGGCTATGAAAGTCTTAGGTTAAGAAGACCTACTGCTTCAAGACCTAGAATTTTACAGCTTCGGAGATTTATGGCTATGAAGACTTGTGACTTTGGAGTTCATCGGCTTTGTGAACTGGTTATGGAGACTCTTTACACTGAAAATTTATGGCGTTGAAAAATTTAGAGTTGGAGATCAAAAGTTTTGAAGGTTTAGGGCTTCGAAGACCTACGATTTTGAAGCCTTATGGTTTTGGATGTTTCCGGCTATGAAGACTTATCACGATTTGAAGATATGAAGCTTTGAAGTTTCTGGGCTTTAAAAGCATTAGACTAAGAAGACCTACAGCTTCAAGAACTATGACCTTTGCCGACCTACGAATTTGGAGTTTAATGGCTATGAATACTTGTGACTTTGAAGATCTTCGGCTTTAAGAACTGGTTATGGAGACTCCTTACATTGAAGATTTATGGCGTAACAAACTTTAGCGTTAGAGTCTAGAAGCTTTGAAGATCTAGGGCTTTGATGACCTACGGTTTTGATGCCCTATGGCTTTGGAGGTTTCCGGCTATGAAGTCTTCTCTCATTGAAGATAACGATTTGAAGATATGAAGCTTTGAAGTTTCTGGGCTTTAAAAGCATTAGGCTAAGAAGACCTACAGCTTTGCAGACCTAAAGCTTTGGAGATTTATGGCTATGAAGACTTGTGACTTTTAAGATCTTCGATTCTGAGAACAGGTTATGAAGATTCGCTACACTGGAGATTTATGGCGTTGAAAACTTTAATGACGATGACCAAAAGTTTTGAAAATCTAGGGCTTCAAAGACCTACGGTTTTGTAACCATATGGCTGTGGAGATTTCCGGCTATGATGACTTCTCTTATTGAAGATAACGATTTGAAGATATGAAACTTTGAAGTTCCTGGGGTTTCGAAGCATTATGCTAAGAAGGCCGACAGCTTCAAGACCTAAAACTTTGCAGCCCTACGGTTTTTTAGATTTATGGCTATGAAGACCGTGACTTTGAAGATCTTCGGCTCTGAGAACTGGTTACACTGAAGATTTATGGCTTTGAAGCTTTGGAAATCAAAAGCTATGAAGGTTTGAGGCTTCGAAGACCTGGAGTTTTAAAGCCCTATGGCTTTGAAGATTTCATGCTATGAAGACTTCTCTCATTGAAGATAACTATTTGAAGATATGAAGCTTTGGAGTTCCAGGCAGGGCTTTAAAAGCATTAGGATAAGAAGACCTACAGCTTCAGGACCTAGAGCTTAGCAAACCTACGGCTTTATTGGCCTACGGATCTTTTGATACGTGGCCATAAAGTTTTACGGATTGAAAGATTTACGATTTTAAGACCCTAAAATTTGAGATCTAGGGAATTGACAATCTACAGCTTTAATGACTGAGACCTTTGAGGTTTTACAGTTATGGAGGGCTGTGGCTTTGAATATCCACGGCTTTAAAAATGTAAGTCTATTAAGGCCTGTTTCTTTCTTTCGACATCGAAGATATAAGGCTCTATGAAGATTTTTTGCTGACTACTTCCTACCATGAACCATTCTAATCTTTTCGCGAGCTGTACACCTTGTAACCCAAATAGGAAGCAAAAGAGCCTCGGAGTCTGGCGGCCAGCAGCACTGCTGCAGTAACAGGTCACACCTAACTCAAACATCACTGGGCCTAAACTAAACAAACCTCAAGCGGTTGGGAGCTGCCTACCAGGGGCAATAGGTACGTTTTCGGTTGATTGAAATACTACATGACAAAGTTCGGTCGGAGTTTCGCGATCCATCCTACCAAGACCGCTTCATAGAGACCGCGAACTTTGCGATGGATGCTGCAGTTAGGGAACTACTACTTTCTCTCTCGCTACTCCAAGTTAAGCTGAGCTAAGCCATTTCGTTGTTATTATTGGTTGAACCGAAAAATGGGGAGGTTGAACCAAGGGTGGAGCTCCCCGTCAACAGTAACATCGACGGGCGGCCGCAATGATAGTAACTTTAAATGGAAGGGTTTTGAGAAATTGACTCTGCAAATCCCGGCTTGGCAGCAACAAGTGTGCCAATTGTGGTGTTCGAACTTCCGCGTGTGTTTGTTTTGTTTTTGTTTTCTTTAGCCGAATCGATTGTAGTGGAGCAAAAAATGAACTGAAAATAAAGGCTGATGTAATGTCAGGAATCGTGGAGATTTAGCGGTGTAATCCAGAATGAGTCGACGATTAGATGTACATTGGGATTCGATCGACTCTAATCCGACAGTAATCAGATTTATCACTCGACCGTTTAGGGTTTAACATAAATCGGGTTCCATTACAACATTGTAACGGTTCTTTTATGTAATCCGGGACAATCGTAAAACTGTTAAGTCGAAGGGAAATATTTTTCGATTTATTTTTATTTCTTTTTTCTTTTGCACATGGATGAACTTTCAATGGAAGAGGGTATTTTTCAGACTTATACAAACTTTCATCGAACCGATAATTAGGTCGATTTTAAGGGAAAAAAATCATTTTGCAAGCCAATTAATTTGCATAGTCTCAAATAAGAAGGCCTTGCGATCTTCACCTAAAGATCTACAGATTGAATATATAAGGTCTGAGAATCTACAGCCGTAGAACTGCGGCGTAAAGTCTTTCGACGTGAAATTTGGAACCTAAATGATTGAAGTTCAGCGGACTAACGACTTCAAAGAACTATAGCTTCAAAGACCTACGACTTGAAAGGATTACGATTTTTAGGACCTACGATTACAAAGATGTAAGGCTTTGAAAACCTTTGCCCTTGAAAAATTACGACGATAATGATCTACTGTTTCGAAGACCACCAACTTTCATAGCTGTTAAGATCTACTAGTTTAAGAAACCCACATCCTAGATGATCTACGGGCTTGAAAGCCTTCTGTTATAGAGACTTAGAGTTTTGAAGATCTACGGCTTTAACAAAATATGTTTTTGAAGGTCTTTTGCTTTAAAAATCTACGGTTTCGAAGATTGATGTCGTCTTAAAAGATCTACAGATTTTAAAACCTTCTGCATTGAAATCCTACGGCTTTGAAGATATTCTACTGAAATTGTTGATGATGAAGTATAGTTTTGATGACTCCCAGCTTCCAAGATTTACGATCCTGGAGAACTGAGACTTTGATTATTTACTGCTTTTTTTTTTTGTTCAAACCTGAACTGAAACTATGAAATTGAAACTTTGGTTGAACATGTTCGTTGTTTTATGGGCTTTGATCTAGGCGCCCTAAAAACCTTAGGATTTAGGAAAACAGAAACTCTTACCAAGAACCAAAAAAATAAAATAAATTGAGCTGCCAGTTTGTTATTCGGTTAATTGAAAGTCACGGTGAAAGAAGCTACCAAGTTTTAAAATGATTTTAGTATACATTCTGCGCTTTTATTAGTTACCACATTCTTTATAAAATAAAGAAAATTGAAAAATGCAGATCATAAAAGATTGAATTACGGTATCACTTTTGAGACTTCGGAATTTTATTCATTAAAAATTTATCACACAAAATCAGAATCTAAAAAGCAAATTTCACCCAAGAACAATTTTTAAAATTTGGATTAAGATTTCTGTTTTTATTTCAAAAGAAATATACATTTTGAATGTCGCACTGGAAATTTACTATCAGAATGTAGATAAATAGCCGAATTCGAAATCCCGCACTGAACGATCAGGTTCTAAAAACGTATTCTGAATAAAATAATTTAAAAGTTATCCAACCGTAAAACTTAACATTTTTTAGGTTGGGAATTGAAACAATATTGTACAATATTTAGTAAGAAAAAGATTCAGCAGAATCTGTTCTCAGATGTGTAGAAGAAAGTTAAAATACCAATCAGTTGCAATTAACATCAAACTTGATATGTGACTCTGGAGTTTAGCATCAGAAATAAAAATTTTAATTCACATCAGTTACTCCAAATATTGCGATTTTCTGTAGAAATCTCATCGAACATCGCTGTAATTTTTTTTTCAATTTTAAATTCAATTACTGAAAATTTACGTTCAACTTTCATAAAAATTGCCTTCTTTTTGTCAAAAAACCTGATAAACAAATTTATTGATGTATTTTGAAACTGGAAAGATCATTAAATCTCAATCAGGAAAACCGGGAATTTTGGATTGGAAACTCGCTGGTCACCTTAATTTGCTTATGGTTATGCTTATGATGCATTCGGATCCTATCAGCATCCTTGTGAGTAGTAAAAGTACATTTACTACTCATCTTATCTTGTCCAATTTGATGACATGTGGGCCCCACTGTGCAGTATTGGACGCAGAGACAAGTGGAACCAAGGGAGGGAGAATCGTGGACAAAAGTACCATACGTTTCCATGGTTATAAAATGTTTGATAATTTCGCCCTTGAGAGTTCGTCCTTCTGTGAATAGAAATGAGGTTTTTCTGCACAGAAATTTAAAACATTGTGATAAAAATTGAATTAATTGATAATTTGTAAATGTTCCAAATTTTTTGCACCATCATCTCTGGTCATTGACCTTGGATAATTTTTTTTTTTTTTTGTTTCGATTATAGTCGTTTTACCATCTTTATGGCATTCGCGACTTTATCAACGTTGCAGTTGACGGATCGTTATTGAAAAATTTATCCGGTACAACTGTGTTCGATGTTTACTCTTGGGCTCGAACTCGCGGACATCGGCTTAGGAGACAACCCTCTTGGATAATAAATGAATAATGAAAAAATAGAGACAAAAATTAGTACTACCTCAAAATCTTTGAAAATGACTCTCCCAAAAGATTTTTCGGAATAAATGATAAAATTTTTAACATCGATATAAACAATAAACTGTATTTGTATCACAGTAGTCAGTAGCCAGAAAATTCCAAATGTGCCGTCATAGAATATCGCAAATTTTAAACCTGGGACATGATTTATATAAGGAGCACATGAACAAACTGTTGGGTTACATTATTCAAAGAATCCCTTAACATCAGTTCAGAATAGCTTCATAAGAAGGATCATGGAACGAACTCACCAATTGTTGAAGTAGGAAGTGTGTTTCCTCTTGTAGCGGATCATTCAAAGATGTTAAGCACTGGAAGTGGAATCAACGGAGAATCAGGTCGGGAACAAATAATTTATCATGCAATTATTCATCACTATGCTTTATCCACTAATCCAAAAAAACATCAAAATTTCACAACAACAAACTGCATAAAGTTCAAAATAAATTTTACAGGAAACGGAGCGAAAACAAAACACGTGCTATACCAACAAACCATCGCCTACATCTCCGAAAACTCGCTGGCCACCCTTATTTAATACAAAATTTGAGAACAGTCAATTCCGGACCGGTTGACCGGATTTCATTAAAAAATATCCGGATTCTTCCAGGTTTTATTCACTTTTTGTGGCAGATGAAAACAAAAAAAACAAATAGCGATGTGTTTTTTATTTAATTAAACCTCCAAAAAGAAATTTTTTGAGCAGGTTCTTTGAAAATAATCATGAAAGGTTTATTGGAAGCCTAAAATATGATTTTTAATTTGTCGATGAATTTTTATGAAAACTTTTTTTTCAATTTTTTTTCTTGATTTTTATTGAGTAATTTCTGGGTTTAACGAAATTTGCCATTTGGTCTAGACCTGTGAGATAGGCTGGCTGGTATTTGTGACCCTAAAGCTTCAAAAGCGAAAAAACAGATTTTACAAGCAAGCTTTAGCGGAAAATTTCTGGTTCTGCTTTTAGAAAATATATTTTTTTTATCATTATTTGCACGCATCGTACCGCCAATTCAGTTACATCACTAGAATCGGTATGGAATTTGCTTTCTTATGCATATGGTATTATTGCATAAACCTTACGTTAACATACTCAAAATCCAGTGCAAAGCTGGATTGGAAGGTGTAGGAATTGTCTCCGAAAATCCAGATTCATAAAAAGTTTGAAAAACAGCTACCTTTCTAAAGTTGTCATAAATTTGGTGTTTCGTATTTCAAAAATCTAAAGATGCCAAAAAGTCATAAATTACGTTAACTTTCTAGTTCTCTTTTTAAATTTTTTCTACTGTGACTGGAATAGCTTTGGCGGTTGATTGATTGAAATTTACGGGTTGTAAATACTTTTTTACATTATTGTGACTATGATCTCAATTTTTTTTAAGTTTCACATGTGCAACATTTATTATCTAACTTCAGCTTTCTCAGGCACTAATTGAATTTTTTTTCGAGCACTAAATAACTGATTTACAGCCTTTTTCCTAAAGCATGTTTTTCCAAAAAATAAAATAAAATAGGAACTTTATAATTATTGTAGCTGAAAACTTTCTGAAAGTCATATTTGACTTATATTATACGCTTTCCAAGACTATAAATTTTGTAGAAATCGGTTGAGAAACAAGTGAGTTTTAGCGAAAAAGGTTTTTGCCGTCATTCGGCCGCTCGCGGTGTGAATAGGTATATACAAAGTTTCGGGTATGTTTAGTGTTAAAGTCGGTATAAATCGGATATGAAAAAAAGTTCGCCATGTTTGCCAATTTGTTTTACCGCGTAGGATTCAAGTTAGAAAACAACCTCGTTGTTCTCTCTGTGATAAGCAGTGCAACCAGATTACTAAACATCAGATGGTTCAATGAAATCAGATGTCCAATTTGATGACATGTTTTCTTTTTTAATTTAAAATTTTAATTGAAAAATGTCGTAAAATTTTTGAGAAATTTATTTTTCACTGAAGAATGCTTCTGCTGAACCCTCTTGGCCTCTTGGTCCTTTGGCCTTGGTGGATTAAACACGATGAAGAGTTTTAGTAGCGAGACGCGTCAAAGGCATGTTACCCTCACTGGAAAAATGTAAGGAAATCTACAAGAGTTATTTTGAGCTATTCTTGTGTTTGTTTTCGGTTCAACCTGATAACCAGATGCCAAAGAATGTTTGTATTGTTTGACTGATTCGATTTGATTGTACAGTCCCCCCACAATCATTAGTCACTTAAGGTATCCTTTCACAACAAAATGGTCGTTTATTCGGATGTTAGTTGACCAAATATCAAGCTATGCATGATTTTCAGTCATTTAATACTTCCTTTTTGAATTCAAATATGTTTTTATTTTCGATTTTGATCAGAAATAACATTATTTACCGAAACAATGAACGTTTTTCAAAACCACTATTATGGGTCAAAATTGTAGCCCGCAACAATTATTAGTTAAATGGCCCACAATTATTAGTCACGTAGAAGCCCATGGCAACACCCGAATATCAACATAGAAATCAACAAGTTTCCAACAAACATTCGGGGGCATTTTTTGCTAGTATACATTCAAGGGGCAATTGGGTTGAGCTATAGCAACCAAGAAATGTTTTGCTTTGCTTGCAAAAAAGTGACCCATGATTGTGTGGAATTTGGTGGATTCTGTAACAATTATGGGTCATTTTTATTTTGCAAATCGTATTGAATTTTATCGTTTCATTTGCTCAGTTTCATTTGGAAAATATAAACTCGTCCTTTGTGCTTTTATGAGGCCAATTTATTTCGTTGGGACCTTTGAAATACCCGCATAAGGGGCTTAACGGTTTAAGATGTCAACCTTATAACATTGGAATTTTATGTGATAGTTGGACAGATAATAGTTGCGGTATGATAAAAACTATTCAAACGGCAATTTTACTGTTCTCAAGCGCACACATAATATTTTTTATGCATTTTGATGATATTAGAGATTAAGTAAAAATAATAGTATGAAATAATTACTTTCAGTTCAGTAGATATCAGCACTTCAAATGATCGGTGACTAATAATTGTGTTTGACCCATGATTGTGGGGGGACTGTATATAAATAAAGTTCTGTTTTGTGAATAGAGATGTACCGAATAGTGGTATTTGGCGAACGGCCGAATACCGAATATTGACTGTTTCAACTATTCGGCCAAACGAATATTCTAAATTTTAATGAAAAAAAATTAATGAAAAAAACTTAAACGATTATTTCAATACTTTCTATTTCTTCCATATTAATTCCCTTCATGTTTTAGTCGATTATTTTCAACCAGATGATATTAACGAATGATTTATAACAAGATATTTTTAGGGGAGGGCCTTCCTGATTTTGAAAACGTCATCAATAATTGAAAAGACATCAGCTGATTAGTCGCTTCAAGGGCGTTTATCACCAAAGTGGTTGCTTTCCTGTGAAATCTGGGATAAAACATGTCGAAGCAGGTGCCATGCTATTTGAAATTGCTTTTCTGATATTTAATTAGATAAAGATCGAATTTGAGCTAAATATCTTCAAAATAGTTGTTGAAAAGATAGGTGATCTTTAACCTTAAGCATACCATACTTTCAATCACACGTATCCACACTGTCAGGCATTCAAGACGATTTTTGAAAAGGGAATTTAAAAAGGTGTATATTTTGAAATTTTCGAAAAATTTTAATTGAACACAAGTTGACACAAGGTTTTTGAGATTTTTATTTGATTTAGCAAATAATCTGAATAAACCCGAGTAAAACTCGGGAAATTTTAAACAATATCTGGACATGCCGGCCAGATTTAACTTATCTAGATTCTTTCCTGAATTTATGGACAAGCCTGAATATATCCAGAAAATCTTGAATAAACTTTAATCAAAGTATAAGGCAATATCGTTCAGCATTCTCCTGTATGATCTACAGTGAAATATACGCGGATACACCGCGGATGAAACCATAAGTTTTAAATGATTGTGTAGCTTTTACAACATTAGTTTTGGTTAATTTATAAATTATCCAAAATTATTTGAAAAATATACAAGCATGTAGTAGATATTCGGCCTATTCGGCCGAATACTGAGCTCAACTATTCGGCTCAACGGTTTTTCGGCGGTATAAGGCGCCGAATATTCGGCCAACCGAATATTCGGTACATTTCTAGATGTGAAGCAGCGTTGCCAGATTGAAAACCGCTCAAGTCCGTAGATTTTACGCTAATCGAAAAATATACTGATTTCGGCATAACAAACCTTTTTTTTTTGGTCGTCAGGAAGAATTTTCATTTTTCCGCAGAATTCCTTGAATTTTTTCTATAATCCATAGAAAATCCGTAGGAAATGCTGAAAACCCGTAGATTTCGTGCGTCGATCCGTAGCTCCGTAGAAATGCTGAAAATCCGTTGAACTACGAAGAAATCCGTAGATCTGGCAAGGCTGTTCTGAAGTAATAGTACCGGAACTTTGTTGTCACCCTGTCAGTTCGAAGACAATTTTTTTAAACTACTCGTCGATCAGTCTATAATAGTTTAAAAAATTCGCAAAAAGTTGTTAATTTTTGTTTTGCTTGCTGCTTGCTTTAGGCAGTAATGAAACACACATGAAAATATACCGAAAAAAAACCTCCACGAGCTAGTTTCCATGGCCCAAGATTTCGGGGTTGTACCGAGCTAGCCAAAAACGATACATGGCTACACAAAATAAGCAAACATGCACTTCGCATATCTTCACTACTTAACTCGAGACGATGTTCACTCGATAAGCCAAGCCTGGCAAACCACCATTAAGCCGTTAACGTAATAGCTACTGGATTCCGATCCGCGAAACCTGCGACTCCTCCTTCATGACTGTATACCGTGTTTATTTTCAAAGGTTTTTTTTCCTCTTATTTTTTGCTCAACCGTTTTGAACGAACCGAACGATGTGCAGCTCGCTCCGATGAAGAAGTGAAAACTGCCCAATAATTAGTACCATCAGAGTATACCAGTCTTCAGAGAGAAAAATGGAGAAAAAAATCACCTGTGAATAGGTATCGATATGTGTTACGTAGCATAGCATTAAGTGGCCGATCTTTTTGCAAGGGAAATCCTGGAGAGCACTTGTCTCAATATGAACTTCAAACTAACTTTTGTTTGTAAAAAGAATGTCCTAGTGCGCTTATAACCGACTTTGACGGTATAAAAATTATTGCACCCACAAATCAGACTCTACTCCAATAATGAACTTCCTTGGAGGTGTAGTTATCGGTATAAGATTCTATGCCGGACCGGCATTAACAATCGTTTTAATAACTGGCATTGCCTCCCAGGGACACCTCATTGAATATCTGAAAAAAAACCAAATCGGGATCGGGTGATGCTGTAACAGTTTCGAAAATAAATCTCTACATTAAAAAAGCCCTTGAAAAAAAACCGTCCGACATTTAAAGTGCATCGGGTGATGCGAATGCATTTTCGGCCTGTCTTCTTCGGGCCTCCCCAATATTCGCACCATACACCGATTGCTTCCGCCTCACCCAGTAAGTCAAACCATCAGGCAACTTGTGTATTTATCCACTCACTTACTCACCAATTTTACGACTTACGGGAGAAAGTTTTTTTTTGCTTCTGCTCCCCCCACCCGTCCTCATAAAGGGCAAACCCCTAGCTTCCGCTCTCTTTTGCATGCCGGTTTTGCCGGTCATAAAACCAAGTGCCGGACTACGTCATCGCTAAATATGGCTTCTGGCCAAATGCGCGCGCCCAGGGACTTTGCGTTGTATACTGGTCAAGCCATCAGCCGAAGCATTCTGACAAATTTTCGAGCTTATGAAATGAGTAATTTGTCAAACCGCGGCTGCCTGGTGAGGTCAGGCCAAAATCGGGTCAGCTTATGGTGGTTGGTTGTGGCTGGAAGAAGCAGGAAGGACACACAATACGGAGAATGTTCAACGATTATTACTACTACCGTTTGTTGGAGATGATCCAACAAATGGCTGGTTCGGACTCAAGTATGTGGCATCTGGGACGTTTTTTTTTTTTGGAAATTAGAGCAAAGGTAGAAAGCATTTTTTATCCTAAACTGTTCTTTCATAAACACATTTGCATTTGAATTTTATTTCAAAATTTGCCTCATGATAGAATTTTGAAAACCGAACATATACATTTTGTAAATTGGATAAAAAAATTGACCTGTGCAAAATTTCAGATCAATCGGACTTGATTTAGGTGGGCCTCAAAGCCCTCCAAGTTTCTTTTTTTTTATCCTCGATAATCACCAAAGGGGGGCAAAGGAAAACGGACAAATTTAAATTTTAATTTAAAAGCCAAGACTTGAAAATACATCAAACGTCAAGATCTGGTGTTATCTAAAAAAAAAAAAAATTTTGGCCAAGAATCGACTTTCTGGGTTGTTTTCCGGAAAACCGGCCGTTTCTACCAGAAAATCGATATTTGGGTACATTTTTTTCGAGATAAAACCAGATTTCGACGTTTCATGCATTTCTAAGTCATCCAAGTAAATTTTCCGAATTTTCTTAAGCTTTCTCCCTTTTGGTAATTTTTGAAATTTTGATTTCGATTTTTTATCGAGATAACACCAGATTTCGAAGTTTTATGCATTTTTAAGTCATTGGGCATTTCGTAAATAAAGCTTTACACATTATTTATGTCTACATATGTCTACATTAGTTTAGAACAGTGGTCGGCAACCTTTTGAGTCAGAAGAGCCAAAAACTCCAATTTTTCAAAATTTAAGAGTCTTAAAGAGCCACATTCAAGATTTAGTGTTTTTTCTTCTAAAAAAATATGAATGATCAATAAGCATAAGTTTTACGAAAAAAAACATAAGATTATTATCTAACTCTTGGATATTTATTTAAAATCTGTTTCTGATCACCATTTAGTACATGTATTCTATTCTGGATCATCAACTCTTCTAAAATATTTTGACAAATATATTCTTTTGAAATAACAAAGTGAAGGGTAATCAATTTTTTCTAATTATCCAAATTAAAATTAGATTTAAATAATTTTTTTAAATTATTCATGACATTTCCCCAGATTTAGCTAATCCTTTCCGAAATCCAGAAGTATAAGGTTCAAATTAAAATTTTAGTCTTTAAAAATAATGCTCCTGATAACTGATAGTTACAAAAGTCATTCCAAGTTTTGAATTTCCAAAATTCATGACGTCAAGCCCACGTGTCTTCAGAATTTTTATGCATCAAATCAATGCAATCAAATTAAAAAATCTCATTTTATGTCACATGTGATTCTTGAGTATTGTGCGTTCGATTGAATGAAGAATGAATTTCAATAAATAGTAGATTATAAAATAATCTGTAGTTTAACCAGTATAAATTTGTAAAAATGTGATAAAGTAACAGTACATTTTTACTGGCAAGATCAGTTCAAGGATACTTTTAAAGTTTCGATATAAAAATTAATAAAAATAAATCAACGGTGATCAACTTTTATTCAAAACTAAAAAAAATGTTCGTGACTGAAATTTCGTGCTTTTGGAAAAATCTTGGCTGCAGTCATCACACATTAAATTTTAAATGTGTTCAAAGAATCAAAAGTTTACTTTTTGAAATTCATAAAGTTATCAATTACAAATAAGTAGTAGGTTATTCAATTTCAAACTTCAAACCAGATAATATTCGGACAAATTCAGCCAAAACTGTGTATTTTCCAACAAAAAACAAACACAGGAAAATATTTTTTACAAAGGCATATCTGCGGCATTAAAATCTTATTTCGAAATTCAAAATGCATGCGAATTCATTTCGCTAAAACAAGTTGAAAATTTGGAGTTTCGTAAAAATTGTGAATAATCTTGTAGAAAACCGGGCCCATATTCTCCGGGCAAACGGACCAGACCCGGCATTTCCTAGTTTTTTTTTCAAAAATCCGGGCAAGTCAGGTTTTTCAAATATTTTTATGTTGTTACGCTTCAAAGTTTCTAATATTTTTCAAAAATGGTTGATTAATTCAAATACAGTTTTTGAAATTTCAAACGAATATTTTTATAGAGAGCAAAAAAGTGATTGCAAGAGCTTAGAATATAAATTTTGATGAAGGTCACGTTGTTTAATACTTAAACAAAGGCAATCTAAGACCTACTCTTTTAAATGAAAAAGTTTGCTTTTCCTGTTAGGTACAGCTCAACTTTTGTGTTCGATGGATTCATAAATATAAAAACATAATTTGATTTTAGTTTTTTTTTTTGTTTGAAAACAACAGTTATTCTTTGCATTTACGGTTAATGATAAAATAAATCTCGATCTCTATGCTGATGCAGCAAAAACAGTGAAATGCAGTAAATTTTAAAATTAGGCTTAAAAAAATCTTTTTTTGATTTTTGGTCTTTCCGCTTGATGCTTGATGCTACTGCAGTTTTATAATTTTTTTTTCTTGATCTATGAAAATCATTGTTCCAGGTCATAAGACTCAATTATCGGTTTTGCACGATGTTTTGTTGTGTTGAAAGCCACGGCTTTATATCCAAAGAGCCGCAGGTTGCCGATCTATGGTTTAGAACAGGGGTGAGCAACCTTTTCAACCAACGGGCCATTTTAAATTTGAAATCTTGTCGACGGGCCGCACTCAATGTTTTTTTTTATACAATTAGCAGAGCTTCACGTCAATTTTATTACAACGAATTTTTTTGCGAAAATAAATCTGAAAAAGAGAGTTTACGGGTTTAAAAACAGTTATTCAAAACGACTTTTTAAAAACCCGATATTGAAAAGGTACATCACTGCATCTTTGTCATTTTTAAATTCTCTCAATGGTTTAGTAGTAGGTACTTTTAGCGAACATTCGTTCTTACAACATTATTATTAAAATCTATGGTAGTATTTGTCATCCGTTCTATTTAAAAATCTTCTGGAGCTTACCACAGTGAAAACTAACGGTGTTAAAAAATATATATTCAAAGAAATCGCAGTCTTATTAGCGTTTGTCGTTGAATCGCTCATTGATTTTCTGATATTCTGTTCCACAAGTAAAACTTGTCCTTAAAGCATAGATTTTTTTTCCTACAAACGATGAATACCCTGTTTTTTAAATTGAAGTTCTGTATTAGATCATTTCATTGTGATGTTAAAGAAGGTTGTCGAAATAACAGAAAAATGTCCAATTTCACATATTTTAAACAAATATCTTCAAAACTACATTCTTGATTCTAGATTTTAAATCCATATTTTTAAAATTTTTAATTTTATTTAGATATCATTGGGATAGGATTTCTAAAGATTTGATATGACTTCGGTAATGTGGAATGCGAATTATTTCTGAAATAACTCAATTTATCGATGTTTGATTTAAATTTTGAATAAAATTTCTGAAAAAGATCACAGATAATCGTCAAAGACCTTTTGGATCGATTCACAGAATTTCAGATATCTATTGTTTTCACCAAGAACTGATAATTTTTGTCGGTAACTTTGATGCCGGCTGATTCATGTTGATAAAAAAAATCTAAAATTGTTCATCCAGGCTTTATTTATTAAACTTTATTAATTTATGTCAATATTTTGAAATAAAAAATAATTCACAAAGCTTTGGTTTAATTTTTTTGTTAATATTTCAAGCCTTTTTGCCGAATTGAATAGAACAAGTTTTATAAAAATTATCTGTTGAGCATGCTTTTTCACATATAACTTTATTTTGGTTGAAACAAAAATAACGACTTCACTAACGCACTTCGAAATTCCTTTGATCATGAGTAGCTTCCGACACTTCAATGGATTTTGCATTTCAATCTGTTAGGAGTTAAATTATGAAGAAAAATGTATTTTAAATAAAAAATACTCCAATATTACGTTTCACAAATAATCAATATTGCATTTATACCTTTGAACAGAACATAATAAATGCTTAAATGCAAAAAATATGTTTACAACCTGATGATTGTGGGGCAAATGCAGATAAGTTTCGGGAAAATCCAGGCTTTTCATTTCGAAATTTACGACCGAAAATTCGGGCAACATCTGAGCAAATTTTATCACAACCCAAAAATTACTCAACAACAATCAAGATAAAAGAAATTGAATTTTTTTTTTTCATCGAAACTCATAAACGGATTTTAAATAGTATTTTAAGCTTAGAAAAAACCTTTCATGATTATTCTTGCAAAATCTGCTTAAAATAATTGTTTTGCTGGCTGAATAATATAATAATAATTTTAACAACACAATTTTTTTTGATTTGCCAAATAAAGTGAAAAAATCCGGGGAAAATCCGGGTATTTTTTCAATGAAATCCGGGCAACCGGGCACGGCCGGACTGTTTCTAAATATCGTATCAAATATCCGGGCAAACCCGGATAAAACCGGGCAATCTTGCAATTTTAAGATATGTTCATATTTCATCAAGTCATATAAATTTTTCTAACAATGCAATGTTGAGAAAAGTGAATGCATTTAAATTTGAAAAAAGCTTCGCGGGCCGCACAAAAGGGTCTCGCGGGCCGCGCGTTGCTCACCCCTGGTTTAGAATATAGTTAATATTCAGGTCGTACAATGATTTTACAGAATGTCTACATGGAGATGGTATTCAGGTATTTAAATGTTAATTGATGATGATTATTGTTTTTATTGTTTAAAAAAATGCATTTCAAAAACCATGATTACTACCAATGGTTGCTACTCCGTGATGGACCGAGACTATAAATTTTGTCCAAAAGTCAAAAGAATGGTGTCTGGGATTGCCAGCACATTTACAGCGAACTCAACTGATGCTCTCTCTTTGCACATTAATAACGGCGCCGGCCACGTCCTAGTAGTTAATAGATTGGTAGGAAAAATGTAGAAAGAGATGTAAAAAAAAAAATTGTGCTCAAGGACCGAGGTCACCTCTGCATCCTAGCGAAAATGGGTGGGTTAAAGGATATAAGCAGGAAACACTTTTTACCAGTGTAATCTAGTAGTTTGCTAAAACTGAAACCCTAATTAATTATTATTATTTCTGTTTTTTTACAATTTCTAGCACGACTCCTTTTTAATTAAAATCTTTAAAAAAAACATGTTTTGCTAAGATTTCCAAAATCTCGTATTTCTCATCCCTTAAAGGGCAGGGCTATTATGAAAAGTATGTCTAATCCTAATCGGCAAGAATTTATTTGTCCAAATTTGCAAACTACAAAATTAATAATAAATACATTCATTATATTCCAACACGCTTTTTAACAGTTTTTTTATCTCAGGTGCGCTATCAAATTTCAGGACAAACTAGCAAAATGTTCAAACTAACATCAGATTTTCATCAGAATTTAACAAAAGAAGCTTGACAGATCGATTTATTTGAGCTTGTAGTAACTGTTTTTGAAATCATTCCCATTTACCACAGCACCATCCCTTACCCACTTAAAAATCGATATTTATTCCTAGATTCTACTCTTGAAGGTTTAATTTGAACCTTGTAAAGTCCTGGTAACAGTTAACCTACTATTCACCTCTCTAAGGAAAAAGAGAAAAAAAACTAACCTCGAATCCATAAAGAAAGAAAAAAAAGGCTATTTAAGGATTCGAATTCATCAGGGAACGGTACCTTTCTTGGAAAGTCGTTTCCCATCATATCGCGATTGTTGTCAACCGGCCTTCACTAGAATTTCATCATTATTGCCCAGTCACCATACCGTAATCATCGAGCTGACATCACGAACACCGAAAACTTCAAAGCTTCTGGCAGCACATTAGGTGGGACACTTCCGGAAGCTTTTCCGGATCCCTTCGAAGCCTCTTGAATTATGGTTAGGGGGTGGTGGTAAATTTTTATCGATGCCAATGACACGAAAGCTAGTCACACTAAAGTAACACACCTCCACTCACAGAACCGAAATCGATTGTGCCGGGCGCCTGAAATGGTGGAAATTTTAGGTGGTATGAACTCACTCATAATATGTTGTGTTCGAGGAGGGTTTTTTTTACTACCTTTTATTGACTACTACCTACTGGTTGAAAGAACTGACTGTGGGAAAACTATGCCAAGATATGTATCATAAATGCTTTATCATCAAAATCGATTCAAGCTTTCTGGTTCCAGGCGGGTTGATGATGTGGAAAATTCCGGTACTGATTCTCTAGTTTACATAGACTGCTTTTAGAAGAGCCTTCTAATACCTAAAATTTACTAAAAAGTTTAAACATTGAAATTTTATTCAAGGTAAAAACAAAAGCGTTGTTTGGACTTCCTTGTGGCACAGCAGCCGCCACCGACTCGCAAAAATGGGTCGAACTCTGCCGAAGGTCGAACGTTTCTTCCACTCTCCTTCGAAACTCAATTCCCGGTTCATTTTTCAATTATTAAAACGCAACAAATTGGCTACCGGGCGGGCAAAAATTAGTTCATTCGAAATTCTTAAACCCGAATAATAATTGCCCAGCAGATTTCCCGTTTGCCGGTTTGTTTTACCGCACACACGCACACTATATACACGGCTGGCTTCAAATAATGAATGGGCCAATCAACCCGGCACCACCTATCGGATTTCCGTTTATCGGAAGAACCAGCCAGGTGCTTCGGCAGCTTCTCCGGAGAGTGTGGTCTTCTCGATGAGATTGGCCTCCATTCGGGTTAAAAAAAATACTACTGAAAGTAAAGAAAAAACAATAGCCAAAAAAATAAAACAAAAGTAAAAACTGATCTCTTCTTCTGTTTGCCCTCGATTTGTCTATCGATGAAACTTTGAAGCGATTGTGGTAGTGCAAAAAAAGAAATATTGTTTGTTTTCTTCAACTTTTTTTTTGTTATTTTGATTTGTGGAACAAATGTACAAGCCAATGTTGCCGAAAGAGTTGGAAACATTTTTGGGCGAGGGTAGCACATTGCAAACCAGCCGCAGCGACCGGCATGTATCGGTATCATGTTCGCACTTAGCCTTAACCGAAATGCGGCCCACAAAATTTGGGGCCCCAGAATTCCAATACTCAGTTGTTTGCTTGCTTGGAGAAGACCCTAGGATGGATCGTTAATTTTTTGAACAAAAAATTTTAAGTGGAATAATATTTTTTTCATGTTGACTTTCTCTTATATATGTATTTGCAATGGAATTAATGGAATTAAAAGTTTAAGGAAAGTTTAACTTTTATTTTTAATTTTACTTAAAATTTTATTTCTAGATTTCCATAAGTGTTTGTCACTCCTTCCAACACTTTGGATTTTCTTTTTTTTCAAATTATTTTTTGTTTAAATGAACCAGAATGAATATCAAACAGCTGCGCTGCAAGCTTTGGAAAATTTCAAATTTATAAGCTTTTACATCCTAAGCTTCTTTGTTATTGGCAAAAACAATAAAGCTTGTAAATAAATAAAACAATAATCAAAACGTATTTTATCTTAAGCTTATCTGAATTTTTGGAATAAATTGATATGCAAAATTTGTTTTTTCCTTACAAATCTCCTTATAAAAATAAAGAAAAAGTCTGATTTTTAGAACAAATCATTTTTAAGATGAAAAACTTCAGTCAATTAATTTATTTATAAGGTTTTTCTGACTAAACAAGCAAAAACTGTCGAAAACTAGGTATTTTACCATATACTCTTTTTTAATGCTTTTTCTGGTACCATAAAACGGGGTCAACATTGATCAACGGGGAAGCTTTGATCAACATGAAATTTTCCCAAATAATCATCAATAACTAAGTCTAAAGTTAAAATAGCTTTATACTTTTTTCTACGTTTAAAAACCTACATGTTGAGTTTCAAATTGGGAAAAACATAGTTTGTTTTTGAAAATTTCAAATGTAAGTAAAAATGTTATTTCAAAATCTGGAATGTATATTTTTTCGAAACCTCGCAAACAAACACCCTTCCTGATGAAATCAAAGCGTTTAGAAGCAGCAGGTTGATTTATGTGAGAGTACAATTTTTTCCATAGTAAATGTATAGTTTTGATGTAGTTTTTGGTATTTTGAGGTAAATTTTTGATATTTAAAAAATAGGGACGTTTTCCAAGAGTAAGACAGTCTAGGACAATAGGCTATTAACCCTATCAAACGGTAAAGTTTGGAGGAAAAAATTAAAGAGGAATAGTGCGAGGGCCAAAAGAATTGAATGAAGGCAAAATTTTATATGTTTTGTAGTTTCAAAATTTAGCCTCTTAATTTATGCAGCATCATTACCCATCTTTCGATTTTAATTTTTTTTTTCGGCCTTAACACACGAACTGTCTTAGTTCATTATTTACTAGCATTTGTAAATATTATGAATGATTGATTTGTATCCGTTACGATCAAGAAAACTCGTTAAAACCGTCAAAATAGAGGCTGATCAATGTTACCCCAAAGCATCATATTCTAAACAAAGACAAAATTGATTTTTAAATCAAATTTAAAGTAGTCTAATAAATTTCTGCAACCATGTTTAACGTTCATAGGAGTCCAGTACTGGTTTTAAAAATATGAAACATGTCACATTCCCCTTAACAGAAAAAATAATCAAGAAATATTGAAAAAAGTGATCAATTTTACCCTGTTTTACCTCTTAAGTACTTATTAAATTTTAGATAATATTTTCATAGTCGTTGTTCCTGTTAAGCCTATACGATTCTTATATAACATTCAGAAATAATTTAGTATTAGAAAATCTCTCAAAAGTGATAGAATCCTTTCGGGATCTAAACAAATTTTTATAGATTCATCTCATTTGAAACTGAAAAAAATTTAAATTTATACTGAAAACGAATATTTCATTTGAACAAAAAAAGATTCCAATTTCGAAAAATCATTGAACAAATCTAATCTTCACAGTTTAAAGTAAAAATCAACTGTGATGTTATGATTTTTCAAAACAAAAAACATCAACAAAGCGAACCAACACGCTCCTTTTTTCAACTCAAAATTAGGTTTGACCGAGGTTCAACTGAAACGCTAGTTTTAAGCAAAACAACATAATTTCGCGTTAAAAAATAGGAACGTGAACGTCTGTCTCAGGAAATACTTGATTGTTTTCGACATTTCTCGTCCGGCGTCCCACCAAAAATGTCAGTGCGAAAAACGGACAGCCGACCGACGAACACTATCGTTTTTTAGGTTAATGTTCCCGAAATCAAAAAGTGTTAGTGAAACGCACTGAATTATCGCACGAATACAAACTATTGTCCTAAGTATCACGATGGAATTTTTCTTGAGTTTTTAAATTCCTCAAACAAATTTTGAATGATTTTTTTATTACACAAGATGTTTTACGCGGTGAAATATTTTCTCTCAATTAACGCGTTTATTCGCGAGAATCGTGGAAAATAACCATATTAATAGAAATCACGATAAAAAAAAACTGAGCACAATCAATCCGCGTGAAAAACCTTAGAGATCTTTCTACGAACAACTTGGGCTGATGGTATACGTATAAGCTTGGCTATACAATTAAGCTTTTTTAAGAGTTTCCTAACTGTCCTGCTTTTTTCGGCAATGTTTCGCTTTTTTTTCGTGAAATGTCCCTTTGCTTAATTACATAAAAAGAAGTGTTTCGAAATCTGTTGCAGACTATGAGTTCGTTCTGGATTAATCCTGAAGTATCCCGCTTAGCAATGGATTTTTTTCTCAGATTTTTTTTGAAAGGGAATTTATTGTACAACTTCATCTTATGAAGCTAAGCAATAATGACTTCATCACAGGAGGCTGAACTTAGTAAAGCCTGTGATCATCAAATCTGCCTTACGATTTTTTATTTATTCTTCTGATCTACTTCTATGTGTTTTGCATTAAAAAATAGAATTTAAATAATAAGAAAAAAACATATTCTGAATTCTAAAGATTCCAATATTCAATTTTTTAAATAAATATTGTAGCGCTAGCTGAACATTTTTGCCACTCTTTTCTTCGAAGTAATACAACTTCTTCAATTCTTGACCGCTCAGTATTTTTTGCTTGTCTCGTCAAGACGTATGGGAAATTTCAAACTTATGAAATGGCTTAAAAAATGGGCCAACTTTTTAAAGGGTGATATTCATAACTGTTAATGCTGTGTCAAAATGTTCGATGCATTGCCTTATTAATAGAGATGAATATCATCCTTAAAAACGTAAGTCAATTTTTGAAGCTTAATAACTTTTTTATCGTAACTTGGACCAAAATGTAGTCTTAGGATGCAATATGTTATAGTTTAGGCTTTAAGAAAACTCGTATTCAAGGAAATCGGTCGAAGGGAACCAAAGTTATTGATGAAAAATTGTATTTTCGTGTTCCTCCCGAACAAAATGTCTCAAAATACCATACAAATTTCAGACTCGATGAGCAACTTCTTCCCGTGATCCGATCTTGCCCAAATTTGGCATGAGATCTTGTACTAGGCCTAAGCCCGCAGCGCAAAACTTTTTCAAATTTCGGGTCATTTGGCACTCTAGTGTACATCCGAAAACCTAATTGCCTATTCGGATTTATCCAGTCATTTAAGATAAACGTAGAAAAAATCGGGTAAAATGAGGCTGCAGAGTAATCACAAAACGGTTTATTTCATTCGATTCCTCGCATTTTTTTACATAAGAAATGATGGTTTAACAGAATTTTTCACGCGTGTACCTTTTTTGATCAGAAGTTCCCAGTAGGAAAAGAAGAAAAAAGTAAAAAAAGAGTCAATCAGAGATTTTTTATTTTTTTTTTATTTTGGATAGCTTCACGAATCCTACAACACTGTCCCGAGCGCCACGTTTAGCTCATCTCTGGCCTAAGGTCTACTCAAAGGGTCATTAGTTCCAAGAATCTGGTCTCAATTGATCATGGCGCTGAAGGTTACTCGGTCGATGGTCATAAGACTAAAAGATCGCTAAACCAAAAGAATGTTAAGCCTACACCCATAGAAGAGGTAGCAAAAATACAATGCCTATTTAGCAAATCTCTGTGCCAAAAATGCACTGAAAAGTGTACTGTACCATGTACCAATGATTGATTAGAATGATTGGAAAATCACTACTGGCGTAAAGATTGGAGCTCTCAAGCAAAATTATCCATGACGTAGTGGTCAAGCAAAACAAGAAAATCATTTCATGGAATTTTCATTGTATTGGGTAGTTCATCCAAAAAAAAAAGTGAGAATCGAACTCACTACAACATGCGCGGTACATCATGCGACAATATCCTTGTTGTCTGATTATTTCCATCCTGCTTTGTCTCGTGATAGGATATTAGATATGTTTTATTTGGTTTCTTCTAGACATATGCAATGCGGTTGTGCTGGGAGGAACATGCCAGTTTTTAGAAAGCTTATTGATGCCGGTCCGGCATAGAATCTTATGCCGATAATTCCACCTCTTAGACTAAGGAAATTCATTATTGGAGTAGAGTCTGATTTGTGGGTGTAGGCTTGCGTGAGCCTTGTTCAGGATGACTGTCTAGTCGTTTTCGGTTCGAATTTCGGTATCGATCGATAGTGGGTTTTTGGTTCGAGTTCTTTACAGGCAGATCAACTGGAAATATCATTTGTAGAAAACAAGAAATTCACCTGGGACATATCTAAAAAAAACTCTCTTCTTCAAGACGGCGTCACCCTTATGTTTCGGCACTTCGAAGTAGATTGCAAGGATAAAGTTGAAACCATGCTTCCGAAAATCAATCATTTTCACTGAGCCATGCTTGACTACGTTCAGAGCCAAAAAATCAAAGCAGTCAAATTTTCCTTCTTCAACCAAATCATACAAACAATCATGCATGACAACGACGCTTCTGTATTTGAAACACTTTTGCGATACATGATGAGGTAAAAAAGGACGCAGACTTTCAGCAACGAACGTCTCGATGCTGATTTCTTTCCCCTAACGACTTTCAACCTTTAGGATCATAACTGATATGTATCAGTTCTGAGCGATCTATGTAGGCTATCAGATGATTTTTTATTTTTCGTTTTGCCTAGAAGGACAAAATTATGACTAGGAAACCGCAATGAACTGTCCAGCATGTGCTGCAGCCTTTTTGAACATGTGGTCCTGGTATTTATTCAGATTTTTCCTTTTGAAACATTAATGATCGTCTATCAATAACGAGCATTATCAACAATGATGCGAGGATAGACGTTCGGGAATGATTGAGGGAGCGACGTTCAAAATGTATCACCAAGTATGTCGATCACCGTCGATTAGCCACGTGACGAATAGCAACGGTAGCCTCCGGTGGGGCATGGTATATCTTCTTGTATCAAGTTAGTGTTGATTTTCGACATATATTCAATGGGTACTTTTACCACGTGCGTATCACAGCACTCGGAGGTAGCATCATTCTAGCTAGAAACCATTCCTGATTGCTTTTCTTGAGCGATTTTCCGACCACTGTTGAAAACTGATAAAAAACTGGTTGTTTTTGTACTATACAAGGTAGAGTGTCCGTCCCGGGATTTCCCGGTCGGGAATTCCCGGGAATTTAAAAAATTCGGGAATTCCCGATTCCCGGGAATCATAGTTTCATTCCCGGGAAATCCCGACATGTATGAAATTATAACTCTGGGAAAGCCTAATAGCCTCCGGAACTATTCTTATTGATCTTTTTGAAAATATAGTCATACAAAACTCATTGAGAATATGCCGATTCCTGAAGCAGTAGACGCTTTGAAGCCATTTGGTGCATTTTTTATTTCTCAAATAGATAAGGTTAAAAATATAATATGTATTTCCACACCGTTTTCATTGAACGAAAACCCACAACACTTCGAAAAACATATGAAAAATCGTGCAGCAGGTCGTCAGATTACGTTTTCTTGAAAGTAATATTTATGCATTTGTTTGAAAACTTAAAAATGAAGAAGACATCGCTTTCTTCATATGAAAAGCCAATTTGTAAAGTGTTCAAAAAAACGAAAAAAGGTTGGAAAAATTAAACAAACTAAAAGATAATTTTTTTTATTAACCCCTAGTTGCATGAATGAATTCTTCATTTGACTTATTCAGGCTATTTTATTGTTCATTTGACTGTTTTCAATTTATAATTGTTGAAAACAGGTTGAGTTATTTGATTAGAAATAAATTGAAAAACATTATGAAGAGTACATTTTGAACAAATTATGGGCTTGGTTTGAATCGAATAGCATATATACATGTTTTTGAATATTTCCCGGGATCCCGGGAATTCCCGGGAAACAGGCCACCAGATTTCCCGATTCCCGGGAATGAGAAAACGGCCGGGAAAAGAACACTCTAATAGAAGGATGTGAAGAAACATGCCTTTTCTCCCTAGCTGGCGAGCGCGTATTATCGTATTGGCATATTGATAAGTGTGGCCGCTATTTGTATATCATTTCTGGCATAAGATTTCATCTGAGTGTAAAGACAACAGAAAAATGAACCAATCCAACCATTACAACAACTATTCTACTCACATCCGAATCTTATGTTAAACGAAGTTTCTCTGCATTTGACTACTTTCATCTTTTTAATTTAAAGTTTAGTCGTGATGGAATTAAATTTCTTCCGTGTATGTCTGAGTGCCCAAAACTGGAAGCATTCTCTGACAGTCCTGAGTTCCTGACACATTATAATCTTCCTTCCATGATATCTCAACATTGTGAAAACTTCCTTCGCGAATTTTATTTGAACTGAAAGTTTCAAGGATTTCTCGACGATTTCTCAAATTTGATGTTATGATCATTGGAATTAATCCTTACAATAAAAAATTAAGAATTATTCTCAAAACCGATCCAGTCCAGTCCAGCCTAGGTCGATCGGAGTGCTACTGCTAACTGGCTGGCTGCTGCAACAGATTGCGGAATCTATTATTTTTATTTTCCTTCTTTCTTTCATTAAACATGATGTTTTTTTGTTTGTTTCGTTCGACTGTTTCGACGTTGTTGTTTTTTTTCGGCATTTTGGTGTAGCTCCATGTGGCTGCTGTTAGAGGAGCCAAAAAAAACCACAAATAAAATCCAGTTCATGGTGAACAGTTTTGCTTTGCTTTGCTTGCGGTGGTCTGGTCTGGTCTATTTGGGGTGCCCACCGATTCCATTTCATCCATTCCGATCAGACTTCCACCAGTCAGTCGAATCGAGCAGTGTCGGTGAGGTCTTCGTGCGGACAAGGCCTCTGGGCGGGTACTTGCGCGAATGGTGGGGCCTCCTCCTCTAGGAGAGGGTTTTTTTGTTTTACTTCTGGAAAAAGGTTTCGATTTGTGATCTTTAGTGTTCTTTTTGGAGAAATTCTAGTGTTGTTTTAAGAAATTAACAACAGGAAGATTGAAAGTAAAAATAAGTGTTGGGGTGCAATCCAGGGTTCGTCACTTCCAATGAAATCACTCATTGATCCAATTTTTGTGGTGCAATTTTCTCGATCGCGAAACACACCCGGCTAGAGCCGGACAAAGTTCAGTGCAGCGAAAAACGGTTTTCTCCTAATCAAATCAATTGGAAAGTGTAGTTTCATTTTTATTGAAGTCGTCAATTTTCCTCCCCCCGTTCACTCAATAGTTTATGTTCAGATAATCAGTGCAAAGGCGAGCGAAATACTTAGAGCTGGAGAGAAGCGAAAATAAACCGCCGACAAAAGAAATGTGAATCTCAACCGAGAGACTACAGCAAGTGCAATCGAAGAAGCAATCATCTGTGATAACCTAGATAAAGCGAAAAAGAGTGAGATCAAAGAAGTGCAAACGAGTGATTGTAAATTAAGGAGAGTGAAGCAATGAAGTAAGATTTCAATCCGCACCGGTTCGATCTCCCATCATCATCATCGGAATCAGCATCGGAAGAAAGAGGAAGTTCGAGCTGAAAAGTACCGGAATCGTGCCGATGCGATTTCGAATGTATGTGTGATCCCTGTACGTATGCAGCACCTGGGGGTACTTTTGCCCCTTGAAGGCATCCAAATTTGGAGGATCCCGGTAACGAGTGCTTCCACTATCAGCAACAATTGCCGACCGTGCCATCCGTTCCCGGGCTTCGGGAATCGATCCAGCTATGATATCAGTGAAACGTTGCCCAACTACCAATCTCAGTAGTGCCGGTCATAATCATCATCACAGTCATCATCATCATCACAGCCATCACAGTCAACACAGTCATCTGAGTCCTCAGACGAACCCTCATCCGGTTCAGCAGATTCGAAGCAGCAGTGCCGGAAGAGCTCCCTCGAGTGGACCCTCTAGCATCGGAAGCACCAATAACAATCGCCTGATCCGAAGCCGGAACAGTCCCTACATTAGCCTTGGACCGTTCGGTCCAACAATCGGATCCGGCCCCGGTCCCATTTCCGCCGGAAGTTACTCGATCCTTGCCAACGGGGGCAGCCTCTACTTCGGCGGAAGCAATACTAGTGTAGTATCAAATTCATCCTCTTCCGGACCGAAATCCCAGCCGGTGGGAAAAGGCTCCGGTGAATCGCCTTCTTCCGGCGCAGGATACGAGTTCGATAGTCTTTTCTTGGTGCCAAAATGTGCCCTCACCTACGATAAGGCGATGAGCCTGAGGAAGGATCTTGCAGCGTATGATTTCAACATTCGCATCCTGGAGGATACCCCGAAGGGCAACGTGTGGATATGTAAGTAGCCCCCTGATGGATCTTATCAAATTGCCGTGAAGTAATAGTTAATTTTGATGACATTGAAATCTCAATCTGTCTAGGCAAGAACTGAGCTAAATTAAAATTTCATACATATTCCAAGTTTCACTGAAAAATTTGAATCATCTTATTTATGAATTTTGCCATAAATCTTCCAATAGCAAATACTTTCGTCCTGAAATAATTTTGAATTAAATTTGATATCCTGATTCAGATTTTTCTAAATATAAATTTGATTTTTATTCCTGTTTCTAATCTAATTTCCTATTTTTTCTGAGACCTATATGACGTTTGATTTCTCTATTCTAGCCTTGAAAAAAAAAATCTTCTGATTATTTTGCTGTGATATTCGGATTTTATGCTTCTTATTGAAATTTCTCACGTCCTAAATGCTCACTTGTTCTGTTCGGTGCTGTGAAAAACCTTTTTATTACACTTGACAGTGGATTGTACCCTTTTTAACTGTCTGTTAACGATATGTGGATACATGTTATACAAAATCACAAACAAATAGGAGTTTTCTCAATTCTGAATCATAAAATTTTATTCAACAGTGGAATTAACATTTGATATTTAAAGCTTTGATCATTCTAACAATTTTAAAAATTTTGTCGATAGTTAAAATTTCGTCGTATTGGCAATTATATATTTTTATTTCAACTTTATCACTTTTGTAAATTGCGTGATTTTTGTTAAAAATGACAGATTTAAGAAAATTCAAAACAAAACAACACAAATAGTCAAAATTAGCAGAACTGACAAAAAATAGAAAAAAAAATCAAATTTGACAATTAAACTAAAAATTAAAAAATTCACATAAATGATAAAATCGATCAAATTGACTAAATTAAAACTGACGAAATTGACAAAAATGACGACATTGACTGAATTGGATGAATTAAAAAAATGATCATTTTAGTCATTTTTGTAATTTTTGTCAATTTTTGTCATTTTTGTAAATTTTTGCCAACTTGTTTTTATCGATTTAATCATTTTTGTCAATTTGACCCATTTTGTAATTTTTTTTTCATTTCTGTTAAATTTGTCAATGTTATCATTTTTGTCAATTTTGTAAATTTTATCATTTTTGGTTTTTTTGTCAATTTGCCATTGTGTCAATTTTCTTTCATTTTCGACGGTTTGGTAATTTTTTTTTTGAAATTTTCTATTTTCAATTAAGTAAAAACAACAAAAATTGACAAAATTAACAAAACTGACAAAACATTAGAAAAAATTTACAAAATTGACAAATAAGATAAAATTGACCAAATTGACAAAATTAACATCAATGGCAAAACAGACAAAAATGACGACATATACAGAATTGACCAAACTTTAAAAAAATGATAAAATTGACTAAATTTACAATAATGAGAAAAAGAACAACATTGACATGCTGAAAATTGTTTAAAATTACCAAAGTTGACAAATTGATAAAATTAACAAAATTTAAAAAAAAAATGAACAAATTTACAAAACTGACAAAATTGATCACATTGATAGAATTTCCTAATTTGACAAAACCTCCAAATTGACAAAATTGACCAAATTGAAATAAAACTGGCAAAATAAATATGATGGACAAATTTAACCAAAATGAAAAAAATATGACGAAAATTTCAAAATAGACAAAAAAAAGTTGTCAAAAAAGAATTGAAAAACAAAATTGACTAAAATTATAAGATTGACGAAAATAACAAAAATGATAAAAACTACAAAAACGACACAAAATGACAAAAATTACAAAAACGACCAAAATGACAATAACGACAATATTCACTTTTGTCAATTATGTGTCATGTTTATTTCAGTGTTTATTTTGTCAGTTTTTTTTTAAATTTGGTCAATTTTAGTCAATTTTGTTGGTTTGTCAAATCAGTTAATACTATCAATGTGGTCAATATTGTCAGTTTTGCAAATTTTTCGATTTTTTTTAAATTTTGTTAATCTGGATATTTCCACTAATGTTAAGCATTTTTTTTCAATTTTGTCCTTTTTCCAGTTTTATCAATTTTGGCAATTTTATCATTTTTTTTAAAATTTGACTTTATTTTTGTCAGTTTTGTCATTGATGTTGATTTTGTCAATTTTATCATTTATACGAATTTTTTAATTTTTATCTTATTTGTGAATTTTGTAAATTTTTCGCATTTTTTTCAGATTCGCTAATTTTGTAAATTGACAAAATTGACTAAATTGACAATAGAAAAAAAAAATCAAACCTTCAAAAATGACAAAATTTACATAATAGACAAAATGACAAAATGCCAAAAATGATAACATTTTCAAATTTGACAAAATTGACATATTTAACAAACATGGAGTATATGACAAAATGGGTCAATTTGACGAAAATTACAAAATTGATGTAAAAAAAATTGACAAAACTCACAAAATTGACAAATATTACAGGACTTATAAAATTGACAAAAATGACACAAAATAACAAAAATCACATAAATGGCAAAAATGACAAAAAAGACAAAAATGACAAAAATGAAGTTCAGTTTTATCACTTTTGTCAATTTTTTAAAAATTGTGTCAATTTTGTCAATCTGGTAATTTTAAACAATTTGCATTTTGTCAATTTTATAATTTTTTAAATTTTATAATTTGTTTTGACGAAATTGACTTAATTGACGATAGGAAAATTTAAAAAAAAAATGCCAAAAATAGCTAAATAAACATAATCAACAATTATGACAAAAGTTAATTTCATATTTGTCATTTTGGTCAATTTGGTACTTTTTGTCTCTTTGGCCTTCTTGGTCACTTTGGTCTTTTTTATCAATTTTGTTATTTTTGTCTTTTTTTTTCATTTGTGTCATTTCTGTCATTTTTTGTCGTCTTATTCATTTTTTTTTCATTTTTGTCAATTTTAACTTTTGTTTTTATCAATTTTGTAATGTTCGTCAAATTGAGCCATTTTGTCAATTTAGTCATTTTTGTTCAATTTGTCTATTTTATCAATGTCTTGAATTATGTCAAGTTTGTATATTTTTTCATTTTTGTCATTTTGGCATTTTTGTTAATTTGTTGATTATGTAAATTTTGTCATTTTTGAAGGTTTGGCATTTTTTTTCATTTTTTTCTTTGGTCAATTTACTCAATTTCTTCAAATTTTTCCTTTTTGTCGATTTTGTCTTTTTGGAGAATTTTGTTGATTTAGTCGATTTTGTCCATTTTCACAATTTAGTATGTTTGGTATTTTAAACTGATTTGTCATTTTTGTCAATTGTGTCGATTTTGTTAATTTTTAAAATCTGTCATTTTTTATAAAAAAAATATCATAGAATTTTCTATACTGAGATTAAATTGAATATTTTGCAATAGAGTGAATTATTCTTGGGCCTAAACATTATCAAACAATGCTCGATCCGAGATTCCGGAAATTGTATAAAAAAGGTGAAAATTTTCAATGAATTTAGGTTTTATTTTACAATGGATTTTTTCTTCAAAGATCTTTAAACCTTGTCATTGTAAACACGCCTGTTTTCTGTTAACCAAAGCAACAAATTTGAAGGTTTTGTCTGGAATCAACGGAACTTTTGAGCTGTCTACTGTACTGGAAAAAGATTTAAAATCATTTAGATTTTGATAGATTTATTCAAGCATCGTATTCCATTTATGAAAATGCAGTTCTGAGATGTCTGTTCTTTTGTGAAAACTGATTACAATTTTTTCGTATATTTTTGTAAAAAATTAAATGTTTTTCCGTCGGTGTGTCTTGCATGCACCTTCTCATGAAAAGAGTTTTGACCAACAATTATTGAAAAATACCATGAGGAGCTTATTCCCTTTTAATTATATAATTGTTAAGAAAAGCTTCCCGAATGCTCTAAACTCTACTATGGAGAACTTGGTGGCGCTACTGTACGGTTATTATCTTACGTTGGTTTCAGCTAGTAACAACTCGGATTGACTCCCATCCCGCCATCGTCTTTGCTAGACACCTACACCAACAACAACCAAACAATCGTATTGCTCAGGTTCCTCGATGCGAACGAAAGGCTTACATCGCGCAATTTAACACGTTCGTCGCCACGACACCCATATTCGGGTGACGGGTGTATTTCCTGAGGGGCCCCGTCACATCAAAAAGCGTGTGACGCTCTCTTACTCGAGTTTACCGCTCAACCTCGCCACATGTTTCAAATATGGGAGTTCTCCCTCTTTGCTTTCTCTCTCTGAAAATGTCTTTAGGACCGGCTAGTAAAACTACCAAAATGAGCGTGGCGACGAACGTGTTAAGGTGTGAAAAGAAGAAAGAAAAAGGAACGAAAAATCTAACCTTAGAGCTTAAGCATTTGTCTGGTTTGGTTCAATTTGCTTCCACGAACGAAATTCTCTTCTCTTCAGGAAAAAGCTTCCTGAGCATGAACGGCATGTGAGAAGATGAAATGGTGTGCGTCGTCCAAAAAATGATGTAGGACCACTTCATTCAAGCATTCAAGCGAAACAAAAATTAAAGATAAAAATGAAGATAATTTATCAGAAAAACAAGAAAATTAAAAAAAAAGTTGCCATCGGTAAGAACCGAACTCACAACCTTCATCATGTACACCCGACAACTTTACCAGTGTACCACCTGAGCCAGATGGAGAACTAGGTTTCATTGTCATAGTCTCCATGGCTCATTACCAAAAAAAACGCACAGTGCCTGCACAGCAAAAATTATTTTCTGTAGAATTACAGTAAATGTCCTGTAACAAAAAGGAGCAGGACATTTACAGTAATTTTACAGGTCGAGGACATGGCAATTCACAGGCTAGTTCAAAATTACAGGCCTGTAATTGCAAGCGACCTGTAATTGCAAGCGACCTGTAATTGCAAGCGATCTGTAATTGCAAGCGACCTGTAATTGCAAACGTCCTGTAATTTCAAACGACCAATAAAACAACCTGGGCGTTATTTAATCGTTTCGATTCACTATAATAGAGTGCAATTGATTCATAGAATGAAACAACTTGCGTATATACATTATTTATTTATTATATTAACCTCAATATGTACATCAATGAACAATTTTTTAATTATGTTTTAATGGTTTTAATAACCTCACACAACAATTCTTATTACTAAAATTGTAGCAGAATAGTCGAATATATCCGGACATTGTTTGTCTAAATTTCAGCATTTTTTTTTTTAATCACTTCAATTTGAAGTCATTTGGAATTCATCCGTTAGTTTCTAGGTTATTTCTTTGTAAATAAAGGGAAAAGTTCTGCCATTTTATGCTTATTTTTTTCCAACCGATTAACTCCAAACCTTTGCTCATTGCTAACGAATTCAAGCCTTGTGTAAATTATGTCTGCTTTTGCCGGTCATTATGTGAGGTTCTTCTTTAGTATCCAGTATTTCCAGTCTTAATCAAAAGAAGAAGAAAAATGTCACTAATAACTGATTCAATTTGTCTGATGAATGTTTTTAATACTATCGATGTTATAAGACAAGATAAAAAAAAACATAATTTGCCTATAAAACTTGCACTTATCATTCCTAAGCAGGAATAGAACTTTTTTTGCATTTTTAGCCATATTAATTTTCCATTATTACAAACGATGCAAAGTATTGCAAAACTAGCAAATAATGGTAATAATACATCTAACAATATTACTCACAGTTCCTATAGGTACGTATTTCTAGCTGACAGCAATTTGAAGTAGGTATCAGCACATCAGTTGGAGGCTTGCAATAACTTGTTGCAAGACTGATTATAAAATACTCTGCTTCTGCAACGAATACATAGTGCTTTTGTGGAATCTGAAAGATTAAATAAAACTGGTTAAAAATTGAAGAGTCCAACATCTACTTGATAAAAGGCTTTAAAACGCTCTAGACCTTTAGCGTTTAATTTTGATTGATCAGTTAAAATTCATTTTTATTTTTTCATGTAAGATACTTTACTTAATATTTTAATAAACATTATGTTTTCAAAGTTTGACACAGTTAAGTGTACAGTACTATCCGTACGGAATATTTTTCTTTCATTTCGAAAACTTTCGATTATCAAAATCTTTAAAGCAAACCTCGATAATCGTCTCAAAATGTTGATCAATTTATGTATAAAACAACATTGCACACTGAGTCTTACTGACTCTTAATAATCCAATGAAATACTAACACAGTCGGTAACAGTTTTAAATACATTTCCGGATGTTTTTGTTTTCCTAGAACCAGATGCAAAAATTTTCCTACAAAGATAAGTTTGCTCACCAATTTCCTTCGGCGACTCAATTCCAACTGGGAGCGTTTGGATTTCTCCAGTGAGGTTAGTGTTGTAATCGCCTTCCGTTTTTTAAGACACAGTGGCTCGCCAGTTCGGTTTCCTCGCCTTGAGACCTGCCATGGCCGGTCATTCTAGAATTGAAAATCGGGACATTCGAAGTTTTCAAATCAAAACAAAGCAGCCACGGTACCTATCCATTAAATCTGAGTCTTTCTTTGGATCTTGGCTATTTCGAGATTATGATAACCTGACAAAAACCGAGCAGAGCGGCACCATCAGGAAAGCTAAAGGGAGAAAACAGAAACAGAAATATCTGAAATAAAAACAAAATGTTTACATATAATGATACTAAACAAAACTCACCAGGTGCCTTTTTACTGCAGATAAATCCTTTCCGATCCGTTCCATGCCGCTTCGCAGTTAAGAATTTTAGGCCCGAGTTCCAGTTGTGACAATTGTTCTCGATTGCTGATTCAAGAGAAATGCACCGGAACGAATTGATCTCTCGGAAAGAGGTATCAACATTTTCCACCCGGCAACGCAAATATCCGGATTTTCAGCTCAAGATTCCGCTCCATGTCAGCTGCTGGTTCCATTATTCTGGCTGAAAATGAAGTTTTGTTTCAAATTGGATTTCTGTTTTCATAAAAATGTGGTACTTACCGAGTAGAAACAGCAGAATTCAGTCGTCCCCCAGGGGGACAAGCATAAACAAAAAAAAAACAGCAAGATATCTTCCACTCCGCGTTTGAATTTTGCGGAAACTAAACAAAACACGATTATCTGACAGAATAATCGAGGTTCGAGTCCGTGCTAAACATAAAATTATGGAAACGGCTGGAATTGTATTCACCACCTAAAAACACCAATCTTGTTTAGCATTTTTTAAACTGGAATATATACCTACCCTTACCTACCTAGTCGATGCATCACATCTATGGGCATGGTTGCTCACGCATACACCTTTTTTTTGTTTGAATGACTTCAAATTTGGGCTTATCTAACTCCCTAAGCCTTTAAAAGACATGCTCAATTAAAATTAAATTGAATGGCCTGTAAAATTACAGCAAATGTCATGCTCCTTTTTGTTACAGGACATCTACTGTAATATTGAATAATTAATTTTAGCTTTCAGTCAAATACTTTCAAAATTACAGGTTTATTATTTTACAGGTTCTATTATTTTACGTGCAACCATTTTCAAGTACACGTGATATTCATTATTTTTTTCTGTGTGGCGTTTGCCTGTTAAGTCTGATGTTGGTGAAGGGAATTGGAAATTAGAAACTGTTTTTGCTTTCCTACTGCCTGCTCTCTTAATGCCTGTTATTTGAAGGTGGCTTAAAACAAGGAAATGGTTTTTTTTCTCTGTAGTTTTCCTAATGCCGGATCGATTCATTTATTCATTGTTTCCATCCTCTTTTATCTTGTGATGGGATAGGGAGGGACACGAGAACGTTTTTATTTTGTTTCCTTCAGTCATACGCTATGTGGTTGCGCTGGAAGGTTCACTGCCGCTGGCGTTCACAATGCCGAAGACGCTGAAATATTGAGTACTCATGATTGGAGTAAAGGCTGAATTTTGGGTTTATATTCCAATAAATGAACAGTAAAAAACCAATTCACATATGCAAGCCTTCTAGTGAGATTCGGCACTAAAAAATCCTGTTTGATATAGAATATTGATATTATTTAAAACACAGTATTCTAAAGTCTGGAAAATATGTGTACTTTTTGTGAAAATCTTGGCTAAAATCTGTGTCTGACCAATGTCTAGTCGACTGTTGAAATATCTACATATATTTTATAAATACAGTACCGTTCATAATTGTATAGAAATTGGATGCAAGCGCACTATCATTTCGACTTTGAACTTCCATAACTTTTTACTCTGATGATATTTTTAGATCAAATTTTTTGCGTTAGATAGATCAACTATCACACTATTATATCACAAAATTTGTGCTTTCTGGAGTTTGTGTAACCTGAGAAACTGTAATTCTACGAAAATCGGACTTTTTGGACTTTTCTAATTCAAACAGCAATATCTCTGAAACTACGCTACATTTTTTATTGAAATTTTACACAGTGATTGTTGAAATATGAAGCTAGCATGTCTGAAGTTTTCGAAAAGTTCTATCGATGAGATCAAAAGTTACGCGAGGTGCAATATTTCAGGCATGAACCTTGAAATGCGATTTCTATACAATTTTGGACGATTCATGAAAACAATATAGTTTCCCCCACCAATCAGACAAAAAACGTCTGGCAAAAGCAATGAAGAAAAGAAAAAATGGAATAAATGGTCCATTTGTGTTTTGAAATCAGAATCTTGCGATATGATTGTGATTTTTCGGTTAAAATAGATTTACTGGTTGTTAAACAGAGAATATGATTTTCCTATGGAAACATTCGTCCAAAATTGTATAGAAATCGCATTTCAAGGTTCATGCCTGAAATATTGCACCTCGCGTAACTTTTGATCTCATCGATAGAACTTTTCGAAAACTTCAGACATGCTAGTTTTATATTTAAACAATCACTCTGCAAAATTTCAATAAAAAAATATACCGTAGTTTCTGAGATATTGCAGATTGAATGAAAAAAGTCCAAAAAGTCCGATTTTCGTAGAATTACAGTTTCTCAAGCCACACAAACTCAAGAAAGCTCAAATTTTGTGCAACTTTTGTGATATAATAGTGTGATAGTTGATCTATCCAACGCAAGAAATTTGATCTAAAAATATCATCAGAGTAAAAAGTTATGGAAGTTCAAAGTCGAAGTGACAGTGCGCTTGTTTCCAATTTCTATACAATTATGAACGGTACTGTAAATCTTAGCACCTTGTATCCCTACTGTCCATATTTACTAAGGGATCAGATTGAGTTCGTATAATATAAAAAAATCTTGAATTAAAGCAATATGTTAGTTGCTGAATCCATAAATTGAATGTCCGATAATAAGGAAAGCCACTAATTGAAACTTTCTTCTCAATATTAATAAAACAACCCATCTCGTGTCGTTGACAGTTTCGAGTACCATTAAAAAAATAAGCACATTTAAGTGTCTCTCATGACTCTCACGTATGCTTGTCATCCCACGCAGTACGTACTTGAAGTTATGTTTGCTCTTCTGCGATTCCTGTATGGCTGAATGATGCTGTTCGTCAATTGAATCTTTCATTGCCGCTGACGGCGACGGCCCCGGATTAATTGAATTCCAAGAATCCAGTAGCGGTCGTCGTTCACTTACATTGGCGATCCGGCCGAATGGTTGCAATTAGCAAGGTTAGGAACGGAGCCGGACGTTTGACTAAATTAGCCATGACTTCAGTTGATCTTCCTTCGGCTATAAGCCGAAAAAAAACATAAAAACGGAATGCAGATGCAAAGACCTTGTTTGCTAACTGTCTGCGGAAGATCGGGGCATTAAGTTATGCAAAAAAGTATTGTTGATATTTATCATGAACCATCATCTAAAACGGCCTGCCTGCTTGTTACTGATCGTGTCGCCGATCAGCTAGCTCGCTTACTTATCTTCGGCCTTCTTCGGGACACGTCCACGCCACCGGGGGAAGATCGGTTTACCTACATTGAAGACTGAATACTAGTCAATTACGCTCAAAAAGTGACACTGAACTGACGGCCGCCAAGCCAAGATGACAGCCGCCGATATCCATACTTTATAAGAGAAGGAGGCAAATTGAGACAAGCTTCGGATCGGATGGGGTATCGAATGGGTCACCGGTTTCCCACCGGAGAGAAGGAAGGTTGGGAATTTTCTGGTGGTTTCCTCATATGGAAGTTTTTCTTTTACACCAAGCGTCTCGTCACTCACACGCCGCCGTTTGATTTCCATATAAATGAGTTTGATGGCTCGAGTGCGTGCGTGCATCATTTGATTTCCATTTATCGATTTTGTTGGGGGCCAACAAAACGAAGCTAAGGGTAATTCAATCCAATCCCCTGTATAGGTACAGCTCAATGGCTGGTGACAAAAATAATCATAAAGCCCCCAAGGTGACTGATGGCACGTGAAAGACCATATATATAATGACATATCGAGACCATACATGGTTTGGTTGTTGTTGGTTTGTGATTTCTCCGTAATTCTCTTGGTCTCGGGGAAACCATTTTAGAAGCGTGAAATTTATGAAACCATAAACGCCGTAAATTAAACTTGCAACAGGCAAAGTGATAGGAAAACGATTTCTCGAAAAAAGGGTAAAGCTCCTTTAGTAACTGATCATTTTAATATACATATATTTGTTCGGGTGTTTCTCGGTTTGTTTTTAATTTTCTGGTCCAAGTGCAAAAAAGTCGTAAAAATTTGATTCCTTTTTTGCCTTCCTAAGTAACACAGATTGAGCCAATGAGCATTTGAAAGTTTTATTGTGGTTTTTTTTTGTGCAGCTCGTTTTATGACGGTTTAATTATGGTCATGCAAAATGCTTAAATTCTTGTTTCGACCATATGTTTTCAGATAGTTTTGAAAACGCTAATAAAGCTTTTATTAAACATACTGTTTTACTGTTGTTTTGAAAGTATTATGAATGCTCTATTTAAACTATAATAAAACACAAAATTAGAAATTTGCTCCAAGCTTTCTTTTGCATGTTCTATAAATAATAGCACTCAGTGCTCGATTATTAAACCGCCATAAAACTTAGTGACAGTTCTCGATCAAGATGTCAAAAGAGAACACGCTCAGATTAGATAGCACATATTTGAATTGGAATTGCCATTTTTACACATTTTTGATCAGTTAAAGGGTGTCCACGATGAAATTGCCACACTGTGAAATAGCTCGAACTGTTTAACTGTTAAGTAGAATCTAATGAAAATTTAGGTGGATCTAGTTCAAAGTGCATTTACATCCTGCAAGTTTTAAAGTCCTGTGATCAAAACTCGCGGATATAGAGTCGAAAGAACAACCCGTGCGTAATAAAATCTTGCGCATTTTTCACGAGAACAAGGATCTCTCGCATCGTTCCATCGCTAAAACGTTGGGAATCGCGAATCCAAAGAAAAAGGCCAAAACTAATGCTGAGTTTCGAACGTTCAAGGTACAAACGGACCCTAATCGCGACGAGAATCAGAACAAGTCCGCCAAAACCCGTGCCAGCAAGTTGTACCTCAACATGCTAACAAACATGCTAACATGCTGCATCATGGACGACGAAACATATGTGAAGGCCGACTTCAAACAGATCCCCGGAAACCTGATTTTCACGGTCAAGGATAAGTTCAGTGTTCCGGAGCATGTCCGCACTCAGAATATGTTCAAATTTGCGAATGAATTCCTGGTTTGGCAAGCCATCTGCCCAAGCGGGAAGCGAAGTACACCTTTCTTGACCCAGGGCACGATGAATAGACAGATGTACATATATTAAAGAGTGCCTCCAGAAGCGGCTGCTTCTTCTCCTGAAGGCCCACAACAATCTTCTGGCCGGAATTGGCCTCATGTCACTACTCCAAGGACATGCTGGAGTGGTATGCGGACAATAAGGTCAATTTCGTGCCGAAAATGTTCAACCCTCTCAACACTCCAAAATATGGGTTTACACGCAAAAAACGGTTGATTCACAGGTTGCGCAGAATTTTATGGCCGGGGTTAAGACCAAGGTGCGGGAATTTGCGTATGGACAGTAAATAAAAAACGAGTGAAATGGTAAAATGAAGTTCAATAGTTATTTTTCCATTTCTGAAAATTTAATGGCAATGGGATGAATTTTGCGAATCTATTTTGTGTGTGGCAATTTCATCGTGGACACCCTTTATGTGTGTTGGTTTGAGTTTAAAAAAATATATAAAAATCTTTCAAAACTTCGAATTACCAGAAATGGTATGGATATCTCTACAATATGAGTATTGTTGAGTGAAAGGGTCCAAATAGTAGGAAAAAAATTGTTGCTTGACGCCGTCATCAATCCAAGATGGCGGCTTCCGCATTTATTTTCAAAGCTGTAAATTACTGAAAATCTCACGAAACCTTCACAATATGGTTATTAGGTGAAAGTGATAAACGAGAGTCGAATTTCGTTGTCCGTCGCCATCTTAAATTCCAATATGGCGGCTACCACTTAACTTGAAAATACTGTAAATGACAGAAAATCGCATGAAACCCCAACAACATTGGTATTGCGTTATGCGATTTTTAGCAAATAACAGCATCTTTAAGCTAAACGGAAGCCACCATCTTGTATTTCAAACTGACGCCTGGAAGCGAAATTCGGGTTCTCTTGGTTTTGCCCTTTACCCAATAGCCATATTGCGGAGATTTTAAGTCATCTACAGTATTATAAAGTTCAGCGGAAGCCGCAATTTTCGATTTCAAAATGGCGTCAGATAGTCAAATTTGACTTCTACTCGTTGATCGTTTGAACTTATACCCATATTGTGGGGTTTTTTATGCGATTATCAGTCATTTACAGAATTTTCAAGTCAGATAGCGAAATTCGACTTCTTCAAGTTCAAGTTCTTAAATTCGATTTTCACTCAATACTCATAATGTGGGGGCCTCATGCGGTTTTCAATGATAAAAAATCATTTTAAAGTTCAGTGGAAGCCGCCATCTTGGATTTCAAGATGGCGATTGATAGCGAAATTTGACTTCTACTTATTAAGCCCTTTCACCCAATATCCATATTGTGGGAGTTTCATGCAATTTTTAGTTATTAACGGCATTTTAAAGTTCAGTGAAAGCCACCATCTTGAATTTCAAGATGGAAACCGATAGCGAAATTCGACTTCCTCTCGTTTAGCTATTTCTCTCAATACTCATCTTGTGGGTGTTTCATTTGATTTGTAGTGATTAACAGCATTTCAAATTTCAGCGGAAGCCACCATCTTGGGTTTCAAGATGGCGTCGGAATGGAAAAATTCGACTTCTTTTTGCTTAGCCCTTTCACCCAATACCCATATAGTGCTGGTTTAATGCGACTTTTTGTCATTTACAGCATTTAAAGTTTAGTGGATGCCGCCATATTGGATTTCAAGATGGCATCCGATAGCGAAATTCGACTTCTCCTAGTTTAGCTATTTCTCTCAATACTCATATTGTGGGTGTTTCATTTGATTCGCAGTGATTAACAGCATTTCGAAGTTCAGCAGAAGCCGCCATCTTGGATTTCAAGATGGCGTCGGAAAGAAAATATTCGACTTCTTCTTGTTTAGCCCTTTCACCCGATACCCATATAGTGGTGGTTTAATGCGGCTATTTGTCATTTACAGCATTTAAACTTTATTATTGGATTTCAAGATGTCTTCAGATAGCGAAATTCGACTTCTTCTGGATTAGCTCTTTCACCCAATACCAATATTGTTGGGGTTTCATGCGATTTTAAGTCATTTTCATCATTTTAAAGTTCTGAGGAAGCCGCCATCTTGGATTCTAAGATGGCGCCAGACAACGAAATTTGACTTCAACTCATGGTTTATTCTACGAGTCATTCACAACCAATCCCTTTTCATTCAAAAAGTCTGTCCTCATTTACTGTACTAAAGCTTAGTTCTTTTAGAAATGGGACACTTTCATTTGTGAATAGCTCATTTACTAGTAATCGAACATTCAAAATTTTGACAGCATTTTGTTGCCTGTGAAAATTACTATCCGGCCTATTTTTTTCAAAATTTTAAATTCAGACGTTTTTGAGATATTTAAGATGCAAGAGAAAAAGAAAAAAAATATCTTGCACAGTTTCCTTTAAAAACCATCATTATCAAATGTATAGCTGACAAAATCGTTGATTATTCAAAGAATTAGTGTGTGTGAGTAGTGGAAAAGTATGCAAACACTGTCGAAAATGTCCACTAATTTCAAATCAAGCATTTTAGTTAAGCACATAATCAGCAGCTACGGTTAAGGGCCAGCAGGGAAGCCAAAACTCAGACCATAATTTTTAATTTTTAATAAACGAAAAACTAAGTGCAGATCGGTGAAATGTCCAAAAAAAATTTTCTATGACAAGCTGACAGTGTTGCCTAATTATAAGTAATTCAAACCTAACCTCAAACAAAAAAAAATTGCTCGTTCCAGAGCTCGTGAGCTGTAAAGCTGATACCGAGGCAATGAGACAGGTGATTTCTGAAGAACGACAAAACTTGTGAAAAACTCTATATAAAACAAATTTAAGAACTTGAATGCCATAACATGTCTGCCTGTGGTAAGGTCACTCGTATATTAAAGTATGTATTTGATGGCTGTTTTGTATAAATTATAATGATATGCCAAGATTCTGATCCTATGGAGAAAAACAACAACTTTCAAAACAAAAACATTGATTTTTGCAGTTTTTAAAAGCCTAAAAAGAGTAATCTTGTATGTACCCTTCGCAACCTACGATCTACACTAACCGATTATGCTTTAATATTAATCTCATGATGGTTTTACTTCGTTATTGTCAGCTTTTGCCAGCAGAAATTCCATTTAAAACGCTTTTAAGTGGCTCAAAAATAATCAAGTTTTGTTGATTTTGAAACACCTTTATCCACTAAATTGCTCTTAGTTTTTTTGAAAAGAGAAGTATTGGACCACAAAGTAGTAGAAATTGAAGGAGGAGAATGCAGCCACCTAGCTTACAGATTGGACGAAGTAAAAATTGAAAAAAACTGAACCATATCATGACTGAAAAAAGTGTGCGCCGGCCGATAGGAGGTACCAAGAGTAAAGTAAAGATTTTTCTTACAAAAAACGATAAATAATTTTTTTCAAATTTTTTAATGAATTATCATAAGCTTACCTTCATTTCTTCCATAGAAAGTATTTTGATCAAACGAATAGGTTTTGAGATACACGCATTCGTTACTGTCCCATTTCTAAAAAGAACTAAGCTTTAATGATAAACAACTCAGAAATGAGGAACTCATACTAAGCGTGTCATTGGTAGGCTTGCGAAGGTCATCATAAAACCGTTATAAAACTAGTTAGCCATTAATCTGATCATAGAAAAACTATTAAGGATTGAATTGACTAACGCCATGTTGGTTGCGAAATCGAAGGGCACAAAATGACGCCATGTTGATGGATTCACAATGCAAGTATTTGTAAATATTTTTCAGGCCTATTTTCCATAAATTCCATCATGATTGACCATCAGATTTGATGAGGCGCATTTTATTTAAGATACTATTTCATACACATTTTACCTAAAATCTTGACTGGCAGTAGAAAAGATGCTCATAATATGGTTAAAACATTGATTTTTTGGCTATTAATTTTACTAGATCATATCTCAATAATGCAATCATCATTCATCAACCAAAAACAAAAATTGCTAATATTTTCAATAATAGCTTTTTAAAAGCTTTGGTGACTAAAATTTTAGCTTTATTAGAGTTCTGGTGATGTTTTAGAATGCGCTTTATCTTTTTATGAAGATTAATGCTATTGTACTAACGAAGTTTTGCTGACAATAATAAAGCTAAAATTGCTACTTGCGTTCCTTACCGAAAGGTATACCCAGACAACCAGAAGTCGTATTTTATTTTACAGATTATATCGTATAGAGATTTTTTTAAACTCTTTTTCGTATATCTGCACCTACAATGTGCGGCCCATGCATATTCTTTATCGTATTTTAATGCATTGCATGATTTTATTACGACAATTCGTATATCTGCTCCTACAATGTGTGGCCCATGCATATTTTTTGTCGTATTTAAATACATTACATCAGGGGTGAGCAACCTTTTGGAGCAACGGGCCACTTTAAATATGAAATTCTTTCGGCGGGCCGCATTAAAAATAAAATTAAGTTAATAATATTTTGCAGAATTTAACGTATTTTTAAGTTTCATCACTAAAACTGGACCATTTTTCAATAATTTGAATTTTTCTAAAGATTTGAAATGTTTAGCAAAGATTCTATTTTTACAAAAAGCAAACATCATTTGCTTCCCTTTCAATTTTTGAAAAAACGGGTGACGCCCTCTGACACCAGATACCCGCTCAGTTTAGCAACACAAATTTTTGAGTTTTCCCTCTTTACTTCCTCGCTCCGAAAATTTTTAGGGGCTGGCTAGTGAAACTGTCAAAATTAGCGTGGCGACGAACTTGTTAAAAACGAAAACTTTCGAAAGTCTTTCGAAGGTTCGTAAAAAGAGTTGAACCGTTTTCTGAAAATAAAACCCCTTTTTTTGTTCGAACCGATGCCATGGTATTTTTCGTCATCACTTCCATTGAAAAGTTTCATGGAGCTTAACCATAGCGATTTTTTCTGTGCCCATTTTCGAAAAAGTTTTCTTTACAATTTATTTAATTTTTTTTCGTAAAGCCACCTTTTTCCTATCAACGGGTTTTTTTTTAATAATTTGAAGTTTCGTATGAAATCATTGCATATGCATTGAGATGGTGAGCATGGTTCAAATTCATGAAAAACTCATAATTTCACAGATTTTAAACCAGATTTGTCAATGTTACAGTTTACATTTTTGATTCCAGATTTTTTCTACAAATTTCATAAATTTTATTAATTTAATTCAGATACCTATGGTATGGGCTTTCTAAGGCTGAACCATGAAAATCTTGGTAATGTGGAGCTAATTTTGAAGTAAAATTACTCAATTCAATCAATTTAATTTAATCAATGTTTGGCTTGATTTGCCCATAATATTTCTGAAAATAGCATTACACAAGACAACAAAATTCTCATTTTCCGAGGTGCAAGAAATCTCAAAATTCATTTTTACTTATTCGGAGTTGCTGAGTCCAAATATTTTTTTTTTGGCAACACTAGATTTTGAAATAACTTTAAAAACTAGGTTAAAAAATAAGTTATTTAGTTTGCGTACTCTTTGACAAAACTGTAAAATACAAATACTTATTTACTCAATGATCAACTTTCTCAGAGACAGCGAGTAATTATAAATTCTGAGAAATAAGTTATGTCAGGTTTCATTTTGTTATTTTTTTTCTCAATCCTGCAAAAAAAAAAAGGAATTTTGACGAAGTTTTATAGAAAAATTAAATTAAATTGAATCTTTGATATCTTTCAAACCGTAAGTCAAATCATTTCACAGTCTTCAACTAACTTCGGGATGGAAAATCCATAAAGACGCTTAAAATCCCTCGAGAAAAAAAACTAAGTTGTTGAATGAATTTAAATTTTAATATCCAATATTCAATGACCTTATTCAATCATGTCAGAAGAAGTTTAATCTAATTTTTTTGAATTTCTATAAATCTGGATCAACAATCTGGATAATTATGGGACGGATGCAACTCGAATTTTTGTTTTTTGGTTTTCTTTTGCATTTTTTTTTTGGATAGTTGTGACTGCTATTTCATAATAATAACAAAAACAGAAAAAAAAATTGAAACTGCATTACATGATTTTATTACGACAATACAATCCAAATCATGAATATGTGTGCTAATGTACCTACATGGCCTCCAAAATAATACGTATATACTGGTTTTCCTGCATTATATACTATATGTTTACACGTATATTTGCACGTATATTTGTGTTGCGGATTCGAAATACCCACCAAATGGTTGTCTGGGTAGTTATCGGTCGATTTGGGAGATCATTAATTATGGGTCATAGACATACAAATTCTTATAAAAAACGATAATTTTTTTTTAATGTTAAGATGGCCTTCATTTTCTTCATAGAAAGTATTTCGATCAAACGAATGCTTTTTGAGATACACGCATTCGTAACTGTCCCATTTCTGATGTACAATAACTTTCACTGAGTGAAGTCATTAGAGAAATTTAGTAGTAGTTAACTCAAAAGCCTTATCTAGAATTTGAATAAATCTTGAGTACTGTCCTAGTAGTCTTCGATCTTGACGATTTTATTCTCAAAAAAGATACAGTAACTTGATCAACAGTCTTCACTAATCAGTCTGTCCTGATCATGTTCATCCCACCATTATGATCATAAACGACCTCACACAACAAGCCGGGACAAATTAAGAGGGGGGGGGGGGGGGGGGGGGCTGCAAAAACATCAATGGAGTTTAGCTAGTCGATACTCATTAGGTAGCATTAACCGATTTCCTCCACTCTTCTCGCGAAAAGCGCCAACACGAAAATGTAAGCCTCCCAAAAACCTGATCCCGAAACCGGAAAACTGGTCAACAAACGAATACTTCAACCTATATCGAGACAATTTCGCTAATTGACCATTTGACACGGTATGGTGTGTCGCACATTAACGAGCTTGTTTCTCACCCCGCGTTAGACAGACACAAGACACAAGTCACAACACAACACACTTGTAAGCAGAGGGAACATTTGTTTTTCAATTTTCAGCTTCCTTCTCAAGAGGCGGCAGACTTGTATGGCAGAAAAAAGTCACCGGTACATTTCCTGACTTTCGGGCTTTTTTTTCGCGCTCATTCAGCTTGAAGCTAGCCAATGCAATGCAATGACAGAAGAAATACTTGTGATGGATACGTATAGGGTAATGGAGACTCGCGTTATGTGACATCTTCCTTTTCGTTGCCGTTTTTTTTTTGTTTGTTTCAATAGCTTCAGTTGGAGTAAAAAACAACAAAACGAGTTAACTTTCTTTCCTTCACGTTTTGAAATACCTCCACTTGACAATTGCGCTTGTTTCATACCCTTGAGTCGCTCTCTGGTAGAAGGAAAAACAACATGTTAACTTTGTGGGTCCGGTCATATTTTTTTCTTTCTCATTTTGTTGTTCCGCGAAAGAAATTTCGCTTTCGCTTGACCCCACCTTTCAAGTTTTTGCTTCTCCTCGGTTCTTTTGAACTGCATGAAGTTGACGGATGCACGTCATTTGTTTGTCACTTCAGTCAAAATAAAAATAATATTAAAGTGAAAAATAAAACAAAGCTTGTAGGTCATTTAAAAAAAATCGATTTATTAGGAATTATCATTTACAAGATAGAGAAAAGTTAAGTTTTGACAGTTCTAGAAAGGATTTGTCCAATGTGACAGATCAAATGACAAAACGTCACTTCTCGAGAAGACAAGTGTCCATCATCATTTCGCGATCATAAGTTTGTTTTCATTATGTGCTGGTCAATTTAAACAAATCGTTAGTTGCGAGACGCAACCTCTTCTTGATTTGTTTTTCCTTTGGACCTTCCTTTCGTAATTTTTTTTTCTTCACCAACAATGACAAATTGCTCCTCCTGCCGTCGAGCGACAGGAAAAGTAGCTTGAAAAATTGCTAATCTGTTTTTTTTTCTCTGTTTTCTTTTCCCTTTCCAGGTAAGTGGAGCGAATGCGTTGTTACGATTTCGGCCAGATGATGAGGTCATCATCACTCTTGTCTCGTGTCTGGAACTGGCTCACGACGAGAGAGAGAGAGCTACAAAAGCGAAAGTAACCGGTCAAGGACGGTCTACTTAATCCAATTTGATAAGTATACCGTGTTAAGACGAGTTTTGATGAATGGATGTTTGACATGTCGTTAGGGTCTTCCAGGTCAAATGAAATTGAAAGTGAAATTTAAACAAAATTAAATTGTGGATTCTAGGCCTGAATCTTAATCTGAGCTTTTAAAATTAAACAGGGTAACCAAATCAACATTTTTCGGAGTCGTAAGAACTTAAGAGCTAATTTTTAATATTTTGGGGGCGCTGATTCCAAATACGCAATTTTTTTTTTCTAACAGCTCTTATTGTCGAGATAACTCTGATTCTTGTGGCCGATACTCGGATAAAATTTCTCAGGAAAGCTTCTGATTGAAAATAATAAATCAAATTATTAGTTTTTAATATTGTTAACACAGGGTAACAGCCTTTGTTTTATGCCTGTGTTTTAATAAATGGATTTGGAAGAATTTGCCGTCCTTAATTCGAATACCTTGTCAGATCTTTTCTATGACATCAAGTATTGGTAAAATGGCGTTTAAAGTATCAATCAATTTTGAGAAAGGATAGATTCTTCATAACAAACTGAAAAGTGATTTTGAATATATTCATCCATTTTATCTTATTTTTCCTAGATATGTACAATACTTATTCTAGAATCACTGAAGCATTTCTGGGTTTTTGATACTAGAGACTGAAATTTATTTAACAACTTTCTTTGATTCCTGTTTGTTTGAAATTACGACAAAATTTTCTTATTTATAAAAAATAAACCTCTTCACCTTTTTTTTCTCCAAACCAAATTACTTGATTTTGGATGAAGTTGACCATGGTATTATTGTAGAATTTGTGGTTTTTTTTTAAATTGATATTTTACGGTGATTTACGACGAAAAATAAGTTTGCTGTTTTTTACGTTTAGGCTTACTGAATTTCAGCCGTCCTCAGTACGATATATCGTACGACGTAAAGGAAACACACGGCAAAACAAGTTTTTTTTTCTGAGGACGGCTGAAATTCAGCAAGCCGAAACGTGAAAAACAGCAGTCTTTTTTTCTTCGCAAATCACCGAAAAATATCTATTAAAGTAAACCACAAGAAAGTGCGGGGATCAAAACCAAACAAAAAAAAAAAGAAATATTGTAGAATTTTGACAAAAGAGTGAAATATGTTTCTAGTGAACTTTCACCTTTTTTAAGAAATTAAGCCTTGAATTAGAAAAAAAAACAGAGCTTATAGGAACAAAACTTATGGGATGTTTAGATTCAGCTCCTCCAAAGTAGTCAAAATCAGTTGTAAGATTATTGTCTCGGAAAAGGTTTTTTTGTTAATTTTTTCTTCAAATGGCCATTTTCACTAGAATCTTAACAAAATTTGCCTGAAATTTTTGTTTCACAAAACGTGTGTCTATGGATGAGTGCAAAGATTTGTATTCACTCAAAATTCAGCCTTTACTTCAATCATGAGTTCTCAATATTTCAACGCCATTGGCATAAGATGTGAAAGCCAGTGGCGATGATTTGATTTGAGACCGCCATTTCCTTGTTTCAAACCACAGGCAAACAACCTTAGACCAAGCTGCCCGGCTGTGCTTTTTTTTATGATCGGCGTGGCAGAAAAACTTTGAAAAATAACCCTCATTCTCCATCTGGCTCAGGTGGTACACTGGTTAAGCTGTCGGATGGGCAAAATGAAGGTAGAAAATTGGTGTGAGTTCGATTCTTTCCAACGGAATTTTTTTTCATTGTTCATGGGATGAATCATACAATAAGATGAAAATCCTGTAAAATATTATTCTTGTTTCGCTGGAATGTTTGTATGTAGTGGTCCTGAATCATTTTGCCCAAGAGCTCGATTCTTTATGCTAATGACGGGATAGCATATCACAGGGGGGCCAGCGAACCGGGAAAACCGGGAAATAACCCGGAATTGAAAATTGTACCGGAAAAACCGGGAAATAACCGGGAATTTGACCGGGAATTAGCCGGGAAAAAATCTTATGTAGTGCAAATCAATTTTTTAATACAAAACCTTCGTATAGAAAAGGTTGAAGTTAATCAAGAGTAAATTTTTATTGAAAATTTGACGTAGACGTTGATTGTATTTCTTTAATGAAAATACGTAATGGTAAAATTTTATGCGTGTTTCCATTCTTTTTTTTCGCTTTTCCACCGACTGTTAGAAATTAAAGTCCGAATTGTTCGAATTTATAATTTCAGAATCCAAATATTGGATTTAGAATTGATATAGAAAAATTTGATTTGAAATTTAGGCTCAGTATGATATTTGAAATTTAGATTCTGATTACAGATTTGAATCAGAACTTAGAATAAAGAAGGTCGAATTAAGTTCTCTGTCTTAAGACTTTAATCATGTATTCAGAAGTTCTGCTGAAAATGCATATGAATTTTTAAAAGATTCTGGTATCAGTTTGAGATTTCATGTTTTGAAATCGAACTCAAAATAAAATTTCAAAATGTGAAAATATAACTAAGCTTGAGATTTTAAATTCAGACTCATTATCTGGATTTAACATACTCATTTTAGAACAGAAATAAAACCAAAACTATCTAGTTTCATAGTAATTTAAATCCATTATTTACTAACCAGTACACAGTAGATACTATGAATTCAGTAATAATTATTCAAATAACATTCGAAATCGTATATCCATATTCAGAATAAAAAAAAACAATATTCATGCAATTAATTTTAATCCAATATTCTAAGTTTAAATCTTAGGGTTAGAATTAAAAATTTAAACTCAAAGTTCGAATTGCCATTGGTATTTCAGAATTTGAGTTCAACTTTTCAAGTCCGAGTTTAAAAGTTTAATACATTTCCAGCACAAAATAAGCTTGTTCATTTATCTAAATATACTAATTTTTCTGAATTATTTAAAAATTAAGAATTCTAAAAAAAAAGTATCACCTGTATCATCAAATATTCGGCAAAATATATCAGTTTCAGCCTTTTTGGTGTGGCAGCTTTCATTTTAAGGCATAAATATGGGCTTTTCGTTCCTAACGAAACATTTGCATTATCGTTTAATTATTTTCACGAAACAATCCAACCTTAAATGTCTCGGAATATATATTTTTAAATTTAAATATTTCAGAAACCTTTTAACCCCAAAGTTGGTTTATTAAAAACTTTACTTTTTTTTTCAAATTTTCATCGTTTCCTTTAACCTTCCAAAGTCGTTCGGGTCAATATGACCCGAAGCGCACATTCAAATCATCATAACTCTTCGAGAAAAAATCGCAAAAATTTGATTTTAAAAACCTCCCTGGGGAATCACGAAATACACAATCTGTAGTACCAGGCAACTTCCTGTGACCACCGGAAGTGCTCCCTCAAAAAAATCCGTAATTAGGCTGTTCGGGTCTATATGACCCGAGAGTTTGCGTAAGTTCCCCTGGCCGCAAATATTGACCGATTTCGATGAATTTTAATTCATTGTATAGATAATTTATTCTAGTTTCTCAATATTGAAAAATAAAGTCGAAATATTTTACGAAATCACCAGTAGCTGATTCTGAATGAAAAAAGTCCCGAAAAAGAACTCTTTTTAGAATGCCTATAACTTGAGACAGGTTCCAAATATTGCGCTGATTTTATAATATTTGGAATTGATAAGAATAAATCTATCCATGGATGTATAAATTTTTGGTGGTCCAAAGGAAGTTTTGGCCGCTATCCCAAAACTTCCGGTAGAAAAAATTCTTACTTCAGAAAAGTCACCCAATTTTGGCTTTGCATTGCTGTATCTCGGTTACCAATGGATCGATTCTCTAAATTCAAATTTTAGTTTTTTTTCGTTAACTTTATTATTATTTTCGTAGAACATAGTTGGTTCCTGAAAAAATCTCAGTTGTTCAGTATATGGTAATGAAACTCACATCTTTTTTGTCATTTTTCAAACTCCCCCTCGTGTCGGTGGGTTTACGCGATTTTGTTAGCGTGATTTCTCTATAATTTGAACTCAAATTGGTCACTTTTTATATACCTAGAGATTCATTAGAATCTCCTCTTTCGATTGACATACATTTTGTGTGGTGTTTTGAAAATTTGTAGCAACGTTTTTTTAATTTACTGAAAGCTGCCAGATTTCAACCAGTTTGGTCCACGTTTTCAACAGGTTGGTGTACAAATCTCGCACCCCTCACGTAGCCGCGGGAGAAACAAATCCTTCAGCTCTCTTTTTGTCGCTCACCAAATCTACCACCCAACCCAGCAGCAGGAGGAACTGCCGTCTCGCCGCGTGGTTTGTTGATTGGTTGTGCTGATGCTGATGCCTTTTTTGCGTAGTAAATGTTTTGATTTTAAAATAGTGAAAGATTATTTTTCCAAATAGAAATAAGCTTCTTGTATCTTTTTAGATATTTTATCATTAGAATTCTTCAGTGATACATTTGTTTTGAATGTTATCATGATTCTTTTCTGAATTTCCTGAATTTTAGAATTCTTCAGTGATACATTTGTTTTGAATTTTATCATGATTCTTTTCTTTTATTTCAAGCAGTGTCTACTGCAGGAGACACAAAATCTATGATTCAAGTAACAAATATTCTGAAATTTTATTCAGAAACTTTAATCAGAAATCGGAATTTGAATCGGAATCTGAAATTAGAGTCTGAAATTTGAAATTGAATCTGAATCTGAAATCGAAATCTGAATCTGAAATCTGAATCTGAAATCTAAATCTGAAATCTGAATCTGAAATCTGAATCTGAAATCTGAATCTGAAATCTGAATCTGAAATCTGAATCTGAAATCTGAATCTGAAATCTGAATCTGAAATCTGAATCTGAAATCTGAATCTGAAATCTGAATCTGAATCTGAAATCTGAAATCTGAATCTGAGATCTGAATCTGAATCTGAAATCTGAATCTGAAATCGGATCTTGAAATTTAAATCTGATATCTGAATCTGAAATCTGAAATCTGCAATCTGAAATCTGCAATCTGAAATCTGTAATCTGAAATCATGGACGTGAACTTTAGAAATGTTGCCCATCCATTAAAATATTAAATCAAAAAAGATTCAAGCAATTCCTACAACAATAAAGCATTCATTTCGTTATCAGCATCAGCACAATCAGTCAACAAACCACGCGGCGAAACGGCAGTTCCTCCTGCTGCTGGATTGGGTGGTAGATTTGGTGAGCGACAAAAAGAGAGCTGAAGGATTTGTTTCTCCCGCGGCTACGTGAGGGGTGCGAGATTTGTACACCAACCTGTTGAAAACGTGGACCAAACTGGTTGAAATCTGGCAGCTTTCAGTAAATTAAAAAAACGTTGCTACAAATTTTCAAAACACCACACAAAATGTATGTCAATCGAAAGAGGAGATTCTAATGAATCTCTAGGTATATAAAAAGTGACCAATTTGAGTTCAAATTTTAGAGAAATCACGCTAACAAAATCGCGAAAACCCACCGACACGAGGGGGAGTTTGAAAAATGACAAAAAAGATGTGAGTTTCATTACCATATACTGAACAACTGAGATTTTTCAGGAACCAACTATGTTCTACGAAAATAATAATAAAGTTAACGAAAAAAAAACTAAAATTTGAATTTAGAGAATCGATCCATTGGTAACCGAGATACAGCAATGCAAAGCCAAAATTGGGTGACTTTTTTGAAGTAAGAATTTTTTCTACCGGAAGTTTCGGGGTAGCGGCCAAAACTTCCTTTGGACCACCAAAAATTTATACATCCATGGATAGATTTATTCTTGGCAATTCCAAATATTATAAAATCAGCGCAATATTTGGAACCTGTCTCAAGTTATAGGCATTCTAAAAATAGCTCTTTTTCGAGACTTTTTTCATTCGGAATCAGCTACTGGTGATTTCGTAAAATATTTCGACTTTATTTTTCAATATTGAGAAACTAGAATAAATTATCTATACAATGAATTAAAATTTATCGAAATCGGTCAATATTTGCGGCTAGGAGAACGTACGAAAACTGCAGGTCAAATTTCTCAAAAATAGATTTGTACGGAAATTTTGCGAACGGCTTTGGAAGGTTAAAAACATGTCGATCGTTTGTGATTTTTTTTTAAACAGTAACTTAATTTAATGACACCTTAGTAAAGCTTTGTTTTGCTATCAATTAAAATTATACACCAAAATATGGTATCAGTTTGGCACCTAAATAATGCCTAATTTGCCATAATGGAAAATAAAAACCTAATGATTTTTTTACCCTTTTTTTCTCAAGGATTTTAAAAAATGATGGTATCATTGTGCCATTCATACAAATAGTTTGCTGGTGAAAATGGTTTAAAATATTGATTTTGTAATTGAAAAAATGAAATCTTCTTACTTCTTGAATAAAGGATGAAATTTTGTCTAACTCAAAACATTAATTTGTTTTTTCGCTCCAAAAAAATTATTTAAATTTATCTACGAGATTCAGTCTCGTCCTAAATTTTGAAGCATAGAATCTTGAAATGGAATCAAGTCTTACCATTCTTGCTAAAATTTCCAGAGAAAATACTATTTGAGCTAACGCTTAATCCTAAACACATCCAATATTTGTGAAATATTAATATTTCATCAAGTTGACATCTTTTTGAGTGAAAATTATCAATATCCTCAACATTCACGGTGGCACAGTGTGGTATAAACTGATCCTAAACAATAATGTGATGTCTCAAATTCTTATCTGGTGTAAAATTTTATTTCTTCAATGTTTTTTATCCATACTTCTTGATGGTGTTACACATGTTTTAATTGTTGAAAAAATCAACGTTTAGGTCTCAAAAACTAAGAATTAAGGAGAAAAACTACAGCATAAACACATTCAATCGATCAGAGCTTTAAATTACTCTGCACTGCAGTGTTTGATGTTGTAATATGTTTTTCTTATTTTCATAAACTTTTGTATCGCCTTTTCGATCCATAGGCTGTTAATTTTGAGTGAAAATAAGTTTATAATAGGTTGTTATTTTTTGGGAATGTTTCTGCTCTAAGTTTAAGGGTCTGAGTAGATTAAGGTTAATTTTCGATTTTTTCAAACTCTGGGGTATTAAAAGCTTGGGTTTGGTTCAAAACTCATCCATGATTTTTTGCAGAATTTTTTAAGTAACTTTTACATAAGTTAACTTAAACTTTTAGGTTTGTATGGGAAAATTGAATACTTTGTTCTGAAAAATAAACATGATTTTAGTTTCTTATATGGTACCGAGCCTGCTAATGCGTATCTAATTAGGCAAAAAAGTTGTTAGTTGTTTAACAGGGATATGTCTTTTGGCATTGAAAAACAATAAATTCAATTGACATTACTGCTGGGTGCCTAGCGAAGTATTGCTTGAAAATTAGTCATGAAATATCGTGCTAGGCGTCAGCAGTGGTGTCAGTTTGATTGATTGTTTTTCAATGCCAAAAGTCATTCCCATATTTAATTGCTAATAACTTGTTTGCCCAACAAGCTACGAAGTTACGGTCTTCGACAAAGTTGATCAGCGGAAAAATTCTTTTAAAGAGTTTATAAATTTCAGGCTCGGTTCCATAGAAAAAAACACTTAAAAAATGTTGATTATTGACAAGAAAATAGTCGATTTTCCCATACAAACTTAATAAATAGTTGAAATTAATTCATGTCAACGTTACTTGAAAAATCTGCAACAAATCATGGATAAGTTTTGAACCAAAACGAAGTTTTTTAGGCTCTAAGGTTTGAGGAAATCAATAATGACTCTAAATCGACTTTGTCTACTGGTCCGATCCCTTTTGGGATTGTTATTTATTTTTCAAATTATTTTATGATTCTTTTCCGTTTTTACTTATTTATATATTATGCAAATGCCAATGCATTATTTCTTCGTCCTATATCCAAACTGCTGTTGCGTTCTTCTTTCCGAAATTCCAATTTGATTTTCCAAATCCAAATTCTAACCTCGTTCAATAAACACATGCTTATACGAGCCTTCGGTGTTACACCAATGCTACTCATTCAGCATGTTTGATTACAGAGCACAACCTCTTCATTTCGCTCTTGTTTGTGTTCTCATTCCACATTCTTCAAAGTTTCGATAGCTCAAAACAGTAACTTATCTTGTCAATCTTGACACGGACCGGGACATACTATAAACTGTGTAAAGTTTCAATCCGTTAAAACCGTCCACCTCCCTACATTTTGTTTGTTTTTTTTCTGCTCTTTCGACGATCTACAAAACCATCCCAAGAAGCCAAAAGAGATCATAATTATTCCACTGAATGCGCGGCGGCGGCGTTTCAATTATATGGTTGTAGAGAAAATTGTTTTAACATTGTTTTTCATTTTTGTTTCTTCAACCTTCTTCCACTGTTATTTTTTACTGTTTGTGGCACACTCTGCTGCCAGAATAAGCCACACGTCATGTTTAAGAAAAAAAAAGTAACAAGAAATAGTTTATGAAATAGCAACGACGAATCTACAATGCCATAAAATTGCGTGTTTTGGTTGCCTCGCCTGCCACCAGATGGAGCTGAAGTGAGCAGTGTGCACTCTTTTTTCCCTCCAGAAGCCAACTTACTTAGTCTGTCTTTTGGCCTGTTTAACCACATTATTGCTCCCTCGTTCTCTCTCGCATTTTGATCTTCATCTATTTTTCTGTTGAATTTGGCGTTTAGCGTTGAAAAAAAAAAGAACACTCTGTTTCAGCCGGCCTACAAACTGCAACAATTTGCGCGTGATAGTTTACGGCAACATGACATCAATTGCGAGCTCATTTTGTTTGTTGGACTGTCAAAAATTGGTCACACGATTAGTATTGTTGACATAAGCCGCCATTTGGTAGTGAATGTAATCGTGCTCCATTGTCAAGGTTCTTCGATGGAGGTGGTCTCGGAAATTAACAAAACTAATTCGTTAATTTGCAAATCTTTAGTTTATGAAAGATAAGCACAACAATAAATTAGAAAGACAAATAGTTAACTGAATTTTTTTTCAACGATAAATAGGTTGAAGTCAGAAGTTTGTTTTGATAATTTTCCCTACATTTATGTTTTTTATCATGGCACCTTTATAATTTACTATAAAACACGTTTATTTGATCGTCATTTTAATTTCAACACTTATTAACGTGTTCAGAAAAAAAATATTGAAGTAAATCCAGTCAATTTTTCAAGAATATTTGTTTGTTTTTCCAACAAATATTCAGATTGGTTCAGTTATGTATAACTAAACATTCATCCATTCCAGATTTTTTTACGGGTTGAGATTCTGAGGAATGATACTCAAAATCCAGGTACAAGTTGAATATCAGTAGATGTTTAAATACTCTTAGGAAACGCAGATTGACAATAAGTTCGAGAAACAGCTGCCGTTGTATTTTTTTTTTTAAATAAATTTGTGTATCGTGTTTAAGAATCCAATGACGCCAAAGTGTGACAAATTAGGTACGTCGGTTTTGCATTCCTTTCTTTAAATAACTTTGATGGTCAATTCATTGAAGAAAAAACAGTCTAACACCGCGTTTTTAATTTCTTGTTGTCATGATCCTAGAAAAAAAAATCTAGGTGTAAATCTTAGCTTCTAATTTCAGCTTAGTAATACACTAAGTTGATTTTTCCTAAGAATTTGCTAACTTACTTAAATATTTTGATTTTTGAATTTTTTTCTTCAACTTTATTAGGAAAAAAAATCAAATTTTTGTAGCTAAATCTTCTCTGGGAATCATGTTTTTTTTATAAGTTACAAGGTTTCAAAAAACTTTTAATTATGTACAGTTTAGTTTAGAGACAAGAGACAGGTTTTAACCAGAAGTGTTGAATTGACACCCTAGAACTCTTAAAGGTGGCTTTGTCTAGGCTTTCAGGGAGCGTCCACAAAAAAGTAATGATGGAAAATTGAAGATTGCTTAAATTCATTAGGGGTCCCAGAAGAAAAAAAAACCTTGTTTGAATGCGCCTGACAGAAGTTACAAGCCACCAAACTTCCAAAAGTGTCAAATTGACGCTTAACCTCAGATAAAGGTTTAACAACCATCGAATTTCTAAAAAAAAATTCAATGAAAAAGTTATTCTTCGAAGATGATGTTGTACATTCTTCGATTAATTAAATAGATTAAAAATTTTATAAGATGTTCCAGTACGTTGCTAAACATAAAAACAGTTGATAGAGTTCTGCTGAAACTTTCAATCGCAATCTCAGGTGCAATAGTAAAAATAAAAAATATCGCTCAAAGATAGATCTTTCTTTGCCCATAAGTTAACTACAGGGTGTTCAATAAAGAAAGACGAATACACTTTTCAAGCATTTAGTATGGTGAAGCTGTAGCAAATATTGCAAATATTTTTAAGTTTAGTTATATATTATCATCAGAAAATTTGTTTCTGACATTGAATAGTCCATTTTCATTAACCCTCCAAAGCCGTTCGGGTCAATATGACCCGAAGCGCACATTTCAAACATCTTTATCATCATTCCAATATACTGATGAACTGGTAATTTTGACAGACCAAATATGTTCTATGAAAATAATGATCAAATCAACGCCAAAAAATTAAAATTTGAGTTTTGAAAATCGGTTCATTGGGAAATGAAATACAGCTAAGCAAAGCCAAAATTGGATGTCGTTCTTTTAAAGTGAGATTTTTTTCTACCGGAAGATTAGTCATAGCGGTCAACACTTTCATTGGACCCCATCACATCTATACATTGTCGGATAGATGGATTCTTGACGATTTCAAACATTAATAAAACAGTTAAATACAGAAAAGCTATCAGAAGTTATGAGTATTTTAAAAATAAAATTGATTTTCCGGACTTTTTACTTTCTGGACCAGTTTCTGATAATGTGGTAATATTTATCAACTTTATTTTGAAATGTTGAGTAATAAGAATAAATTACCTAGACAATGAATATAATATCATCAAAATCGGTTAACATTTGCAGCCAGGAGAACGAAATCAAACTACAGTTCAAATTTCCCCGAAACGGATTTTTAGCGAACGGCTTTGGAAGGTTAAGCGATCATTTTTTATCGGCTTTTAAATATATACCCCAAGGACTGGTAAAGGCGTAAAAACTGTTTTTTACCAAATGACTGTTTCCAGTTCACCAAATACTCCAACGGTTTAATTATCATGATAATTGTTGTTGTAAACATTTTCATATAAAATCTTATTTTTTCGTATTTGGTATCAAATGTCAAAAAAGTAGCTGCGTGTCAGCTGATTTCCACCAAATAGCTCATCAAAATGGTGGATTTTCAATGGAGTTATAAAATAGAATAAAAACTTCAAATATATGCTTGTGTAACTTTGCATACAGTTGACATTGGTCATTTTTTGTGTTTTTGTGTTTTTCTGCACCTTCTCACACAAAAATACGGGTTTTTGGATATTTTGGCCTAAAACAAAAAGTCTTCAGTCATCCTGGCTGAACTCTCGGACTCTTTTGGAATAATTCGTTATATCATAAATATTGTCGAGAATAAACAAGTACAAGAAACCTATTTTGACTCCAAACTAAATCGTTATCATTCGTATGTGGGACGAAATGTCCATAGTAGAGGAACTGGCTGCTTTAGAATGGACTTCAGAAAACTCTGAAATTCGTTATAACGGTTTAAGGTAAAAATTTTCCTAAACAAATGATGTGATTGATCATTATATAAATTGCCTTCCATTCGAATAAAAAAGTTGGTATTCTGACTAGTTAATTTAAAATTATTGTGATTTTAATATGTATTCTAACTTATTGAACACCTTGTAAAATTTTAAACAGTTGCTACAAATGTCGTGTAAAAATCTTATTTCCCCAAAGAATAAATATGTTTATTAGGCTGCTCAGAATCGAGCCAAGAAAAGTATCAAACGGGTTTGGGTTCCTTTTGGGCCCATTAATAACTGTGCAAATTTTGGTGGCTCTAGGATTTGAAATGGGCTGTAGCAAAAAAAATTCTAAGTTTCAGTATGGAAAAAGTGACTATTTTGTTCAAAAAATCCTTCAGCCTCACTGTTGCACTGAACTCAAATTTTAAAAGCTGTATCCTATTTTTTGAAGATTCAAAGAACAACTTTGTTCAAGACCGTGAATCTCTGAGATGTGTCAATCAAAAGTTATGACGATTTCCAAATTGAATAATTTAATATGATATTAATTACATCTTTTCAAATGGCATCACTGGCACTGAATGTAGGAGCCATTATACGTTGGAAACTAGTTGGCGCATTTTCCCATGTGCAGAAGTGTTTTCGTGTCATTTCGTGTTTTAACATCTTTACGTCTTTCGCGACTTATATGAACTATACAGTTGGCGGACAGTCAGTGAAAGACACATCCGGTACAACTGTGATCGATGTTTACTCTTGGGCTCGAACTCATATCACAAGCCCGTAATTTCGTGTCATAGGTTGGTACGATTGTCGTTAAAGTTTGTTTAACTGGTCCTTTCGGCCGAAAATCGTTTATGATAAGTTACAAACCCCTTCCACCACGGAAAGAGGGGTTGGACAAATCGATCATTTTTCCATTGATTTTTATTAAATGTTACACACGGATATTATTATCGAATAGCAATATCATCACTCATTGTTTCAAAAGACCTCCTCCACCTCGGAAAAGGAATATGACACAAACGCATCATTATTAAAGACTCAAATGTAGTTCAATTTTTGAATAAATAAGTTACTTTTTCCAAAGAATCGTTTGGCATCATTTATGCGAAATCGAACATTTTGTCACTTATTCCCCTTTGGCTCTGAGAGCCCCATTTAAAAGTTTCATGAAGCTTAACCATAGCGATTTTTTTCTGTGCCCATTTTCGAGCAGTTTTTTTTACAATTTATTTAAATTTTGTCGCGAAGCATCAATTTTTTCTATATAAATTACGACTTTTTTTTAAATGTGAAGTTCCGTATGAAGAAATCATTCCATTGAGATGTTGAGTAAGGTTTCAAAATCATGAAAAAAATCGTAATTTTACGAATTTTTAACCAGATCTGTCAATGTTACAGTTTACATTTGGGACTCTCGAAAATTTTCACAGATTTCATAAATTATATCAATTTAATTTAGATACCTACGATAAGGTAAAATTACTCAATTTAATCAATGTTTAGCAAGATTTGCCTATGAAATTTCTGAAAGTAGCATCACACATAGCACAAGACACCAAAATTCACATTTTTCCGAGGTGCAAGAAATCTTAGAACAGGGGCGCTCCCAGGGGGCTCTCAAGGGCGCTGGATCCAAATACTCGATTAGTTTTTTGTCAGCTCTAGTTTTCGAGATAACTCAAAAATAGATAAAAAAAAATGTTATTCAAATTGTGTACTTTTTTGACAAAACTGTAAATACAAAACTTATTGACTCAGTGATCAACTTTCCAAAAGATCGCGAGTAATGTTGAATTATAAGAAAAAAGTTATGGAAGTTTTCTTTTTGTTATTTTTTTCCAAACCTGCAAAAAACAGGAATTTTGACGAAATTTTAGAGAAAAATTAAACTAAATTGAATCTTTGATATTTTTTAAACCCTAAGTCAAAGAATTTAGCAGTCTTCAATAAAGTTGTTAAATGAATTGAAATCTTGAATATCTTATACTGAAGAAGCTGTAATCTTAGTTTTAGAAATTTCTATAAATTGTAGAATTCACATGGATCAACAAACATCGACATGGACATGGACAATTTAAGATTAACATTTTACATCCATTACCGAGATGAGAATCGAACCCATGCCTCAGGTGGTCCTCCCTGCTATAGTTGCTCATCATGTTTTTGGACCACCTCAACAACTCCCCCTAAATAAGCTCTTTCTTAAATTTGGAATGCTCAAACAGTTAATTGAACATATTTCCCCAAGGCACTTAAGCCTGATTATAAATTTACTTTTGTTTTTTTATATTATTATTCAGCTTCAGTTTAGTATGATTACGGGATTACAGATAATCACAATGAAGAGTTCACGTAACCTTTGAATTGTTCTTCGATGAATATTTGCTTAGTTCTCAGCTAAAAAAATGAAGATCCCCTTTCAAAGAACTATGCATACCTTAATTTTGCATTCATTAACCAATTGTTTTTCCTCATGTTGGGGTGATGAATCCATCCGCAAAATGTTCTGAAAGGTTTTTTTTTTTTTTTTGTTTCGAAAGGTTTTCTAAACGGCGGCGTTACAAAGAAAAAATCAACTTGGCACTCTGCTAGAAAACAATGACGATGAGGACCTATCAGCGCGAAACGATAATCCCAACAACCATCCTTCCTTAATGGGCTCGAAACAATAAAAGTTAACTGCCGGGCACTGATAGATTTTAATGGTTGTTCTGAATGGTTGTCTGATATCATACCATGCCGGTTATGATTCCAAGAACTCTGCCGGGTAATTATTTTCGAGAGGGTGCGTCTGCAAAGTTTTGTCCGACCCATACTTATTTCCGGGTGTTTAATTATTCAAACAATTTTAAGTTTTTCAATAAGAAGACCTGTTGATTATTTTAGCATAAAACATTACAATTCGTTATGTTCAATATGAAAAGTTGTTCACTACAAGATCCAATAATAATTCGAAATCTTCCCCTTTTCCCATCGGATCAAACAATGTAGAACTCCTTGTTTTATTACCCACAACCAAACACTTTCGATCTGTCAATAACGGTTTGCGAAGCTGTAAATCCACGAATCTTGCTCACCAATGGTAGAAGCGAACGAAATCGGCAAAAGAAACAACACGATCGACCATAAAACATTAATTTTTGGCCACCGGGCATCGTCGAATCGAGGGTGTGAAGACGCACGTTTTGCGTCTGCAATGAACCCACGTAAAATAATGCGGTTTCCCATTGAGGAAGATGGAAGACTTTTTCTTCTGTTGCTGGTTTGGGGTTTCGCCTACACGTGTCTTTAATATTTATTGGACGATACATTACGGGAATACTAACCGAGTACATCTGAATAGAAAGTCTATGGAAGTGGCTTCCAGTACGAAAACCTTTTGAGGTTTAAGTTCCTAATCAAAGTTTGAAAGAATCGACTAAAAGACCATGGGAAAGGCTCGGGAATAGTACAAGTCTTCACAGTTTTAGTTCCAAAAAACACAGATTTTTGTACACCCGGAAGTTATTCATATTAGAAAAATATTACAAAGGCTAAAATGATGATTGCTGGGCTTGAAGCTCATTCTCAATGTACAAAACTGATTCTCTCTCTTTAAACATCAATAACGGTGCCGGCCACGTCCTAGTAGTCAATAGATAGTAGGGAAAAATAGAGAAAGGGATGAAAGATATGAAATTGCGCTTTAGGACCGAGGCTACCTCTGCATCCTGGCAAAATTATTTTGATTGGAGTGGGGGTGATAGGGATTGACTAGTGTTACGGTGAATCATGAAGATTATTTGCTCAACTCTTATTAGCTCCTATTGAGAGCTTGCAGTTGGTTAGAAGGTTTTGAAAATTGTACAAAATATTAAAAATCTGTGAAATTTGTGAGTATTCCAAAAATTCTGTGTTCTGTGACACAGATTCTGGATGAAAATTTGCTCAAAATTCTATATTTTTTACAATTTTTTTCTTTTTTGTGATTTCGGCAACCCTGATCCTTCCCGAGAGAAAATAGGTCAAAATGTACAAAAATACCAGCAAGAACTCAAAACCGATTCAGATTGAAAAAATTTCATCCAAAATTTTGAACTGAACACAATTCTGAAATCTGCATGCTATTATTGACCTTGACCTATTTCTCCCCTTTCAGAAAGAACCTCATTGATTTCCAATAGACATAAAAAAGAGACAAACTTATCTGGGAAGTACTGGATAAGTCGCATTGTATAACATGAATCAATATCCCAGTGGCAGTATTTTTCCCAAGACCATAACCATCTTTTGTTAAGGCATAACCTTGCCACCTTGGGTGCACGGTCGTACCGCAATTATGGTTAGGCTTTCAGCAACAAGGAACGAAGTATCATGTTGATTTTTCAAATCAAAATATTATCCCATAAATGTTGAGAATTACTCCTGTAAACGTTTTTTTTTTCAATTTAGTCCGGCTTTTTTTTGTCATTCGGGTCCAAACAATAACAGAATTTTATAAAATATTTTTGAATTCTGTCATAGAGTTGAATTAATTCTAAAAACTGTATCACTTTCACTGCCATTTTTTCATTATCAACTAGTGCTTCTGTAACATTTCCGGAAACTCCATGGTTTTTCCATTCCTCAACCAGTTCAGAGAAAAGTGCAATCACATGCTTCACCGTTAAAACGTTTCTTTCAAATTCTGCGAAAATTAAGAATGAGATTTGAACCAAAACGAAGCTTTTTAGACCTTGGCCCTGAAATTCATGAATGTCCCTAAATCAATTCAGTCTACAATAATCTTATACTCCTTATCTTTTCTTTTTATTATTTAAAAAATTCAATTTTTCGCCTTCGATTTCAAGAATGTAGTTTTTGTTATGAAGTTATTTTAAATGGTGTTGCATTTTTTTTCCATCAACCAAACAGATCTCCCTTCTAATCGGAAGCCGTCTTAGAAAGAACGGAACCGTACGAGGACATTCCCAATCGATCATTTTCCCAGCTAAACGATCAGATGTTTCAAATTTAAATCGCTGCACGCTGTTTTTCTTGGTGAGAGCTAGGAAACCCATCATCAGCTGCTCAGTTCAGCTCAGCCTAATCGATTTGCGCACGGAAATGGCAACTTTGAAACCAACCAGTAGTGCAGCAGCAATTGAAGCAGCCACAAGAAAAAAAAGCACTCCGAAACCCGAAACAGGGCTAACCTTTAAAAGACAATCGATTGATTATTTCCTCTCTCGTGGAGTTCCTGCTGTATAGCTTTGTAGGGTATACTTCCAAAGCAATGAGCCTCCAAGAGACAAGTAATTGCCCCATCGAAAAGTGGGTCCCCACTTATGTTTTTGTTTCTTTCAGTCATTGGAAACGAAACATGTGCGCGCGCGCCTTTAGGAACTAGATTGACAGTCTTTCGATTCATGGTTTGAGACGAGGAAACCACTCGGTACAATAGAAAACACATTGTTCCAATTTCATTTGCCCCTTCTCCTTTCCTCGATCGCTTAGCTTGGCTAATGGAGATCCCTTCTTCGTGTCTTTTCCACTTTTTCATGAGTGCATCGAAGTGTGGTTTTCACGATCGGTATCCCATTTTCTATTGGATTGGCTGTAATGACAACGATGAAGAGGACACGTTTGCAATTTTCCCAGCTGGTTGTGACCCAGAATTTCTGACATTTCAGCAACTTGGAGGATTGATGAAACGGCCTTAGGGAATCTCATTCTGAGGAAATAAATAAAAATAAAAATATAAATAAAACAAAACAAAACAAAAAACAAAAATCAATAAAAATTAAAGTTAAAAATCCTTGAAAAAGTCATAAAATTGGATCGAAACGTCAAAAAGTAAATTTTCAAATTATCTCAAATCTGTTCCAATTATCAGTTGATTAGCCGAGCCAACATTGGCTTAAGCTGCTCCAATTCAGAAGAAAATCAAAATGCACCTCTTTTTTAGATGGCTTGAAAGTTGATCCACTTTGCAATTAGCATGCATTTAGTTTAATTCATTCAATAAAGAAAAAAAAAACAGCAGACCACTCTTCTTCGTGCAGAAAAAAAAACCGATGGCAGGTACCGGCCATAATTCTACTTTGATCGTTGTTGCATAATCTGCATCGAACGTGCAAATATGTGCATTGGAGAGGGAAAATTAAATGCAAAAAAAGAAAGAAAAACAAGACAAAAAGCCCTCCGATGAAAGAAAGCTTTGAGTTAAATCCCGAAGGGAAACAACTAATTATATGCTGTTTAGCAAATGGTTGCACCCAGTCAGTGTCCATGATCATCGTCATAGTTCGTTTTTTCTCTCTCTCTTATGCTGGAGCTTTTCTTTTCTTCAATCGAACTCATCACAAGACGTCTCCATTTGTTGTTTAACTTTTTGCCTTTCCTTTCTTCCGATAATTAAAGTGATTTGCGCGAATCGCGTTTTGCACTGGTTGTTATTGAAGGTGGTTTGTGGGTTTTTGTCTTTCCTATGGATGAATATGTGTTGAACTAGTTTTTTTTCTGTCTATCTTTCTTACATTTCTTATCTTCTATGGCGCTTTTCTTCATGCGCTACTGAACATTTTGCTACCCTAACCCTCTTCCATTAGTATGTTGATTGACTTTCTGCGCTGTCGCTAAATTGGTTAAATGCATCTTGTTAAGAGGACCCTCTCATAGCTGAAGTCATGCCGATGGAATTTATTAATGGAGGGGGATTTCACTCATTTTCAAGCGGATTTGTGCCAACGTAAGAACTTAACTACACAATTAACACACGACGTATTACAGGACACGACACACGTTCTTACAAACGGAAAAAAGGATTCAAAATTACCTTTTTTGTCGACCGGTTTCGGGCTCGATGTTGCCCATCTACAGGACGATGTCCGACTGATCACACGAAGAAATTACTGGCAGGATCGTACTACGAGTGTCATAGTATTCGTCGAAGGATGGTTCCTTTTTAAATTTTTCTTTTGGTGAAGGTGAAAAGCGGCGACATAATCGGTGGGTCATCTTCATTCATTAGCGGTTTCTCTGAAGTGCTAATGAACATAGACTCCCATGCGTTCAAATGTGAGGCTTTTCTTACACATTTCTTATAGGTCACTTTTTCCCAGTTAATGGAGTGACCCATTTCCGTTGCGTGGGTAGCTACGCTAGATTCATTGGCCCTGTTGTTGTCTACAGCGTTTCTGTGTTCTTTAAGTCGAACTTTAAATTTACGACGAGTTTGGCCAATGTAAACAGCTGAGCAACTCTCACAAGGAATTTCATAAATTCCGGATCTCTCATCTTGCGGGATCTTATCCTTCAAGGAGACCAACCGATCCTTAAGGGTGTTGCCGCTCTTGTATGCTGTTTTCAGACCATTTTGAGAAAGGATTTTTGTTATCCCATTAGTTAGTTTAGGGTGGAACGGCAGGCTAACTCTATAGGGCTCTTCTTTCTCTGGCCTAAAGGTGGTGGCATCACTTCGGTACTTTTTTCTGGCATGTTTCCGGAGAATTTTGAGGACGAATTCGTTGTCAAAACCGTTCAAAAAACCCGCCTCAAGGATTTTATGCTTTTCCTCTTCAAATTCTGCCTTTTCCATTGGGATATTGTACAGGCGGTGCGCCATAGAATGGAAAGCGGCTTGTTTTTGCGCACCAAAGTGGTTGGAATCGGCTGTTATGTATCGGTCGGTTGAGGTTGGTTTCCGATATATTCCGAATTTTATGGTGTTGTCCTCTTTCCTTGAGATTAAGAGGTCAAGGAAAGGGAGTTTTCCATCAATTTCTTTCTCTACAGTAAATTTTATCGAACTGTGTTTGGAGTTTAGAAGCTCTAAAGTCTGCGTGAGATAACGCTCCTTTACCGAGGCAAGGATGTCATCGACGTAGCGCCACCAGACACGTGGGAAAAGTCTTTCTCTTTTCTCCAAATGTGTCTGGTGGCGCTACGTCGATGACATCCTTGCCTCGGTAAAGGAGCGTTATCTCACGCAGACTTTAGAGCTTCTAAACTCCAAACACAGTTCGATAAAATTTACTGTAGAGAAAGAAATTGATGGAAAACTCCCTTTCCTTGACCTCTTAATCTCAAGGAAAGAGGATAACACCATAAAATTCGGAATATATCGGAAACCAACCTCAACCGACCGATACATAACAGCCGATTCCAACCACTTTGGTGCGCAAAAACAAGCCGCTTTCCATTCTATGGCGCACCGCCTGTACAATATCCCAATGGAAAAGGCAGAATTTGAAGAGGAAAAGCATAAAATCCTTGAGGCGGGTTTTTTGAACGGTTTTGACAACGAATTCGTCCTCAAAATTCTCCGGAAACATGCCAGAAAAAAGTACCGAAGTGATGCCACCACCTTTAGGCCAGAGAAAGAAGAGCCCTATAGAGTTAGCCTGCCGTTCCACCCTAAACTAACTAATGGGATAACAAAAATCCTTTCTCAACATGGTCTGAAAACAGCATACAAGAGCGGCAACACCCTTAAGGATCGGTTGGTCTCCTTGAAGGATAAGATCCCGCAAGATGAGAGATCCGGAATTTATGAAATTCCTTGTGAGAGTTGCTCAGCTGTTTACATTGGCCAAACTCGTCGTAAATTTAAAGTTCGACTTAAAGAACACAGAAACGCTGTAGACAACAACAGGGCCAATGAATCTAGCGTAGCTACCCACGCAACGGAAATGGGTCACTCCATTAACTGGGAAAAAGTGACCTATAAGAAATGTGTAAGAAAAGCCTCACATTTGAACGCATGGGAGTCTATGTTCATTAGCACTTCAGAGAAACCGCTAATGAATGAAGATGACCCACCGATTATGTCGCCGCTTTTCACCTTCACCAAAAGAAAAATTTAAAAAGGAACCATCCTTCGACGAATACTATGGCACTCGTAGTACGATCCTGCCAGTAATTTCTTCGTGTGATCAGTCGGACATCGTCCTGTAGATGGGCAACATCGAGCCCGAAACCGGTCGACAAAAAAAGGTAATTTTGAATCCTTTTTTCCGTTTGTAAGAACGTTAAGTGTCGTGTCCTGTAATACGTCGTGTGTTAATTGTGAGGGGGATTTGTTTTTCTTTTTTCGTAGTAGAAAAGCATTTAGAAATAATAATTCAGGATACAATTGTTAGAAAAAAGTACCATACAGCGTCAAACATTCTGAAGTTTCTAGAAACAGAGTTTACAGAGTTTATTCTTTTAGGGAAGGGCAATCTCGTATTGAAATAAAAAACAGTCATTTAAGATTGTAATTTTTTTCTATGGCGACCGTTAAAAATTGGTTTAAGAACATTTTTGATTCAACGCTTCCTCACAATGCTTTGTTTTGCAACACCTTTGTAGTTTAATCGTTATTTTCTGATGAATCCATCGAACGTGTTTCTTGATTTCTGAAACCATCAGGCTTCCCGTCCATATTCCGTTTTCCAGAGAGAAGATTTTTGGACAGATGTGCAGCAAGTTATTTCTACCAGATGTCAATTTTTTAGCTCACTTAACAAATTTTAGGCTGGTCGGATTTACCGGTTTTTTCCAAATCCGGTATTTCGGTATTTGTAATTTATAAAACCGATAAAACCGGTAAAACCGGTATTTTTCAAAATATATCGAATTCATGAAAAGGTTTCGTCTAATTGCAGTAGTAATGGAATAAAATGCTCAGAATTTATAACGCAATAGATTTAGCAACATTTCCAATGGAAAAATATGGTACTGTGCCTTTAAATTAACCCTTTGTCATAAATCTATCATCATCCTCATGATAATCATACTATTTATCATCTTGATTTTATTATCATAATGAGGTGAGGTTACGGAAATTCTTAAGGTTTCATATTATTTTCAACGAATTTTTGTCCTATACTCTGTAAACAGTATTCATATTTTAGAACAGACTTTACAGATTTAGTAAAAGTTTATATAGTCTTTCATGAAAATAATAAACAAAACTCAAAACACTGTCACAAAGTTTTTGGTTGTCTAACAGAATAACAGATTATTGTTATCTAAGATACGGATGTTTTCCCCGCAACCAGGTCATGATCGCATTAAGGTTGCCTTACCAAAAATAAAACGAATAAATTGAAATAAAAATCTTTTAAAAACCAGTCAAAACTCAGCAAAAAATATAGTTGTTTGGATCTGATCCATACGCTCTTTGTTGCTATAATAGTTATAACAACTTTGTTACTGCTTTGCCTGGAAAAGAAAATGCTTTAACGGTGTTACGATGTTTTTTAACGACTGTTACTTGAATTTAAGGTGATTTTTTTTTTCGGCTTTCAGTCAGTTCAAATAGCAAAAACGACTATTTATTTAACGTTCCAACGTTTCAATCCATATAGGATCGTCATCAGGGACTGTAAAATTTATTGTGTGTAAACAAATTTTCAAAAAGTCTTCACAAAATTAACCGATTCTTACCTAAAATGTGTCGTATTTCTTGTCAGGTTTGATTCGGCTGATCGGGTAAAGCTGTCATTTGTGTCTGTTACAATATTTTTTGATTAATTTGTGAATCTAGTGTTTTAGTAGTGCTGCTCGACTTACTGTGTAAAATCCGTACTTCCTCCTATTTTCTGGATTATATTTCCGCAGCATCGATTTTCCACAGTCACTACTTTTCACTTTTTAGTCTTTACAACTAGTCTGTGCTATTGTTTTCTGAGTGTTGTTGGATTTGTGTTTCTGTGTTGGTGGTTTTATGTTTTTGGTTTATTTTTCGAATGTGTTGGATGGTGTTAAAAAAAACAATAGAGTTCCATCAATTACCTTGAAAATATTGATAAAAAATTCATACAAACAGTCTAACATGTGTTTAAATACTGAATCTGTTGAAACATTTTATGTTTTGAAACAAACTAGGAAGTTTCTAATCAGTTTTCAATATTTTTGGTTTTAAAATTCAAGATTGTGGTAGCCCGGCACCGCCTAGAACGATTTTTAAACACTTGGCCTTGGATGGAACATTTTTGCCAATTTTCCAAATTCCAGCTTATCAATGAAAAATTCAATCTTAAATTTCTTGTAGCTGTATCTTTTTTCAGTCATTGTACACTTGTACAGTCTTTAAATGTTGTGGAGCGCTAGTTGGATAGCTGAACTGAAATGTGTAAAGATTAATGAAAAAAGCTTTAATTCAAAAAGTTATATCGACAAGTTTTAGCAATAATCAAATCTCACATAAACCTTGAAGAAAGGTTTATTGAGCTTGGATTTTGTAGCTGATTGAACAAAATTTGGGTATTTGTACTCATAAATATTTGATAAAAAAAGAAACATCCAGCTTTGTCAATTTTAGAACAATGCCAAATAATTATGAAAAATTTACCGGAAATACCGGTTTTTTACCGTCCCAAAAGTCGGTATTTCGGTATTGAGAAAATGGACGGTTTTACCGGTTTTACCGGTTAGACCACCCTACAAATTATACAAAATCATCCTAAGTTAAATCTAATGGGCCTCCAGTACCGGGACGCATTGTATCAGAATTCATCGCCTTTCAACCACATTTTGGAAGGACTGCTTCATTTCCGCGATCTTCAGCCACATCTGGAAGTTACTGCTGTACCGACGAGAGGCTCCTCGACAGTGGAGGTACATCTATTTGCCACAGTAGCTATGCAGGCAGTGGGAAGCTGGATGCACTCCAAGTGCCTGCGCCTAGCCCACCACAAAACCGAGAAGTTGCTGATCACCAAACTGATCTCACCTCAAACAGGTACCATTGCAGTTGGACCGTGTGATGTCGAGTCCAAACGAGTATGATCAACGACAGACTAAGCTTCATGAGTCATGTCGACTACGTGTGTAAGAGAGCGGCAATGGTCACACGGATGATGTCGAACTCCTCGGCAATCCGAAGTAGCAAAAGCAGGAGGAGAGGAGGATGAACCTGTGGGTTATCAGTGGATACCGGACCATCTTGTCCGAAGCCGCCTACGCAGTGGCGGGCGTCATACCTGTCTCGGTTTTGTTAGATGAGGATGTCTATTGTAACGACAATAAAGACACGTCAAACGTACGAGATCTCGCAAATGAGTACTCGATGTCCAACTGGCAGCAGCTGTGGTACAGCTCAGCAAGAAGAAGGTGGACCCATCGTCTGATCCCACACATCGGGAGCTGGATCGGAAGAAGACACGGTGAAGTGAACTTCCATATGACGCAATTTCTGACTGGTCATGGATGCTTCATGGAGTACCACAACCGGTTTGTACATGTAGCATAGCCATATTGCCCAGCTTGCGGTGACAAAGATGAGACTCCCGAACACGTGGTGTTTGCCTGTCTGAGGAGCTGAAGTCAACGGCAGTCCGCGAACGGTGTTGGATGACTCCGTCGCCGAAGAGCATCTGAGTGGTGTGCGTCCGGTCTCTTGATCGAAGCTACAAAGATAAGGCATCATCTTCTGCGTAGTCATGGGTCATGGAGGTCATGGGTGCGCCGCGAACGGGTTTAGGATACCCTACCACCGGGTAGTATCTGAGTAGTGCCCCTTGCTATGGGGGAAACTGCAGGGATAACCAATACCTCGTAGGAAAGGGGTAAACCACTGTCGGGGGATACCCACGGGTAGAGAGGTTCGCGATGCCGGGTGAGCCTCTTGAATCGGTGTAGGGTGTCGTCACTGTCGGGAAACATCCGAGTCGTAGTGTTCAAAGTTCTTTGTCGTGACAGGCCAGGACAAGCTGCTCTTGATCTGGCACACGACGGGTAGAAAAAGCCGCGGCTCAATATGCCTAGGGTTGTCAGTCAAAGGGATACAAGAAGACCGGACAACGGTCGGAATAGACTGACCCCATCGATGAGGGTCCGTCGAGTAGAGTGCGTCCGACCATACGATTTGAAGCTACAAAGATAAGGCAACATCTTCAGCGTAGTGGATGTCGTGCGTAGAAGGCTCCACCTTCGCGGAGTATCTGAGTAGTGCGGTTCCCCAACAATTGAAGCTGTGGGGATGAGACTTCACCTTCTTCGCATTGGAAATCTTTTGGAAAGGGTTTTTCCACGATCAGGGAATGTCCACGGGTAGAGTGGCTCTCGACGCCGGGTGAGCCATTCGAATCGGTGTTGGATGACGTCTCCCAAGCAACCAAAAGTTCGGATAACATTCCTCTATCAGGTTTGATCAGCTTAATCGAGTATGCTAATACAACTTCTTTTCAGTTCAATTTTTAAGTAGTTAAACGAACTTTAAAGTTGACAAAAAGTTCGCATAAATCGTCAAACAACTTCTAACCAGCTTCAAAATCCACTTTATAAGCAGCATAAAAAATCGAAAAAATTACTCTCCCGCTCCTTCAATTGCCTTCTCAAGTGCTATTTTGATTCGTATTAATCAACTATATTTGTTACTAACTCACATTACATTTAAAAAACATGTTCTTACCAAGCCTCGAACCCGAGCTCACCGCTTGAAAGTTGAGATCCATACTTGTTGCCCTATATGAACATCATGAGTAGGCAACGATTTTACTCGATGTGATGATTTTCTTTAAAACGACTTTCAGGTTCTTTATTTCTACTTAATTCCCACTTTCAAGCTGTTAAAAAGTTCTTCCGGAACTTAATGTGTACTTCATATAGTTGTTTCCCAAGTAACGAATGTGTTTATTTATGCAAACACGTGTTGAAGTTCGAAAAAAGTAGATTTTAGCCTTTAAATCTACTTCAAAGTTTCTACAATACGAAGTTGCTTTTGAACGCCCGTTGGAACTAATTAAAAATTTTCAAGTTTACAAAATAGTACAACAGATAGTTTTTACGAACTATTGAGCTGTACAAAAAGACTTGCAACCCTTTGATAGCTACTTCATTTTGAAAAAAATGAGAAGTACGTAACAAGTAGATTGTTTTTCTTCATACAAACTTTAAAGTTCCCAAAAAGTAGAAACAGAAACCAAAACAGTACTTTAAAGCTTTTTTTGAGTATTGGCTGAACTTGATAAAGAATGAAGTTCCATGGACCTCGAAAAAGCATTTTGAACAGCAAAAAAGATCCACAGAACTTTTGTACAGCTATATATGAACTTATTAGTTCGTTCCTTAAGTGATATTCGAACTTTTGGTTGCTTGGGCTTCGTCGGGAATCATCCGAGTGGTTGCCTTAAGTCTCGAGTGTGTGCTGTAACAGGCGCGAGTCTAGGATAAGCTGCTCGCCATGAACCTCGAATCCTGGAGATAAGTCCTGGTCGGGCTTCGAGTCGTTAGAGGAGAGGTCAGGCCTTGAGCCTTCAGGAGGAGAGGTTTGTGTGGTCAACCCCGATTCTTTGCAATAAAAGGTCGGGTCTCGAGTCGCAAGAGAAGAGATCAGGTCTATAATCAACAAGTGGTTACCTCGTGTCATTGCGAGGAGAGGTCGGATCTCGAGTCGCTAGAGGACAGATTGGGCCTTGAGTCGTGCAGAGGAGAGGTATGTGTACGTCAACCTCGAGGAGGGTCGGATCTCGAGTCGTTAAGCCTCGAGAAAAGGTTTTTGTGGGAATCTCAAGTCATTACGACGAGACGTCGGTTCTTAAGTCGTTAGAGAAGAGTTCAGACTTCAAGTCGTAATGATGAGAGGTATTGCTGAAAGTGCTCTCGTCTATGAGTATTGCCTTGGAGCGCACTAGCGCGAATATACCTTCCACTATTGAAGCATAGTATGTTTAACAGTTGGATGTTGGAACTAGGTCTGCGGTCCCAGGAGGAGTTTAGGAAGTAAGATGTATACACGTAGTATATCATGAGTCTTCCCATTGTACCCATGGACCCAGAGTAACAAACTGGGGGGACACGGTTACCCGCCCGTACCTTGGAATACAATCTGTAAACCGGGGATTACAACCTGTGGTTACCAACTAAAAAAACACCGGTACGCAGCGAATTAGGCACTACGGAGACGTCGGAGACCCTCGACTAAGTCGCGCAGTTCCCTGCCAGCGTCAGCAGTCGTTCCTGCCCTGAGTTCGGCTGTTGCGTAGGGGTTTCCAAGCCTGTTGTACCAGGCAAGTATCCATCTTCTATTGGCTTTCCTCTTCGTGATGGATCTTCTCGTTCTAGTGTACAACGACCCGGTTTGCCTGGTAATAAACGGGATTATATCAACCTCGGTGGTATCAATTCCTGTGTTAACGAATATCTACTTGCGAGTTCCTGTTACGACATCGTTGTCTTCACCGAAACTTGGCTCAATGACAGAACCCTTACCAGCCAGGTTTTCAGCTCGGACTACACAGTGTTACGTTGTGATCGAAGCCTTCACATCAGCACAAAATCCACTGGAGATGGGGTTCTGATTACCATTAAGTCTTGTCTATCAGCCGTGCCCAACATCGGCGTGGCCTGGATCGATTCGGAAATGGTCTGGACTCGTATCGACCTAGGCGAACGAAAGCTTTACATTGGTGGTCCCGATCTTGCTACAAATGTGACTATTTCCGAAGTCTCGCTTCGCTGACAATCTGAAATGCTTCTGCGACGCTGGTCAAGTTACTGCTTTCGCTCGATATTTCCGGGATTATCCCCGTCATCGAAAAACCTACATCTTTCTACCACGACTTTAAGAACGCAGATTTTTCTGTGATTTTTAAAACTCTGTGCCCCTTCGACTGGGAATCTGTAGGCTAGCGAGTTGTATTAGACCCTATATCTTCTCGTACTGCAAACAATATTTTTCTAATGATCAACATGGTTTTTGGCCCAAGCGCTCTACGACAACAAACCAGCTGACGTTTACGTCTAGTGTGCAAGACGGCTTAGCTTCAGGATTCCAAACCGACGCCATCTACACCGACCTATCAACTGCTTTCGACAGAGTGAGCCAAACTCAATCGTATTGGTTTTTGTGGGTCTCGGTAACAGATTGTCCGAACGGCCGAATCCTTCTCCAATCAATTTTGTACCACATCTGGAGTGCCTCAAGGGAGTCACCTGGGACCAATAATATTCCTGGTTTTATTTCAACGACGTGCTGTTGCTTGTCGATGGACCATAATAAGCTTATGTCGGCGACCTGAAATTATTTTATCCCATCCCCGGCCCCAATGACGTCAAGTTCCTGCCGGACCAGTTCAAAATCTTTACCTTCTGGTGTGATGTCAATTGCCTTCCTTTGAATCGCAGTAAATGCTTAGCAATTTCATTCTTCCGTAAGCGGCTCCCCATAACAGCCGTTTATAAGGCTTCTAGGCGATAAGGCTGGGCCTACTTTTACGAATGACGAAAGACTTCGATGATATCTACTGTTTGAAGGGTCTCTATTAATTGATGTAAAAAAAGGAACTTTGGCTCCGTAATACTAAAAGGTTTGAGCCGATTGAAATAAACGAATAACTAAAAAAAAAAAAAAAGGGTCTCTATTGTAGTTTGGTTCGTTTTGTCTTTGAATACGCCTCTGCTGTCTGATGCCCTTATATTTAACCAAAACGGCTCTGAGCGTATTGAGGCTATTCAAAGGCACGCTGCAAGTCCACACGAGCCTTCGTCGTCGCCGATTTGCTCTCGTAAAGAACTGACTGTCCTGCACTGTTGAAAGTCTTTCAACTCAACGTACAACCCTTGAAGTTTGAGAAATCGTGATTTCCAGCTTTTTGTCCCTCTTTGGCTGAATAATTGTGGGGCTAACACAGCACTGATTGGTGTTATCAAGACGTTCATCCGCTACTCCGAACATTTTGATTTTTATGTTTCGAGGGAAGGATCGGAAGACTACGTCGTCTATGTTTACAGTTTTTGCAACTATTGCTATTTAAGATAAATATTGTTAACAAACATGATGAACAGTAGTGATCTGTCACTGGCCATTGAACAACTCAGCGCGTTTGATGTTTAAATTCTTCTCCTTCAAATGTTTCAAAAGGTTATTTCCCAAGAAGTTTCTGGTGAGATCAAACCATTTGTTTATTTCTAGTTACAACTGTACATTCTAAACATTATCACTTTATAACCTAACCCTACATAATCATAAGAAGCATTTGGCAGGGAACTCCACATTTCATCTCTCTCTTGTTCCTTTATCTTTTGCGTTTTCATCACATGGTTGGCCTGGCCGTAGTAGTATCTGCCATGCATGTTCTTTGTATCAGATACTGTGTGGAAAAAAATGAGGAACGCAAGTTTTTCTTTTTCCAGGATGCATACAAAAAGAAATGTTTGAAAAGGTTATTTGAAAAACATAGAAATAACCCCAACATACAAAATTCGTTGATTGGTCTTCGAATCCGGTTCGATGGACCACTTATCTGCTAACTGATTGCAACATGGATGCTGACGATGTTGATGATAGTTTTTAGTTCTCAGTATCCAGTTGTTAATGGTCGTTCGGAGGTGCTAAACAGCAAATAGCGGCCAGTGTGAGAAAACTGTTTTTCCCAATCCGATCGCAATTTTGGTCATTTGTTTTGGCTAATTTCGGTGCCCTCCCATTTACCACATTTTTTTGGTTGAAAAATGAAGCAAGAGAAAGACAGACAGACAGCCAGAGACAGCGATCTTAATCTGACAATCGGCGCGTAAGCCACCCGACCGGCCGAACCAGATTAATCTTTCGCTGGTCACGCTTAGTGGGGTGAAAAGGTGTTAATTTTGGCGTGAAATTGAACAGAAATTTTAGGTTTTTGTTTTTGTTTTGGTTTTCTGCACTGCCGTTGCCGTTGTTGATCAGCGATCAGCGAGTTAGTTTCGGCAAGCTGTAAACAAAAACTAAGTGACCGCAACTCATCTGAAGGCTGGCTGCTTGATTTGGTGATGATGTTGATGATAATAATAATCGCACCCCGAAAGCTAAATGAGCCATAAGTTTCATCAGATTAATTTACAGTTATCAACTCGTTGATGTAGTGGAGTGTGCTCTCGAAAATTGAGAAGAAGAAAAAAAAATTAAAAGAGTTTGGTGTTTACCAATCGTTAAAAATCTCGTTATCGCGCTCGGTTATGTAAACTTATGTGGGTTTCTCCAAACAGAGAAAAACAAAACAAAACTATTAAGAGCTTGAAATCCTCCAGTTTCACTCATTTTCATTTGATTCCACTGGAGAAAAACAAAATGACTAATTGAAGCATCGATTTGTTTGTCTACAAAACTATCGAATAATTCATCTTGATTTCAAAAGAAGGTTTTGATTTGGTTTGCAAAACTTAAAAAAAAAGAAATCAGTTGGAGTTTTTGTAATTAACATTCTGGATTAAGGTAATTTTTTTTTGCTAAGCTAAGCTAAGAATTAATCAATTGAAAGTCCAGAATCATTCATTGCAAACGGAGATGAAAATAGTTCCGCCAGACGATCAACAAGCGAGCACATCTGCACCCAGACTCGAATGACGTCTGCTTTCGATTGAGGAGCACAGGAATGGGTAGAAAGTTGCAACAGGACAACAAAGGAAAACGCCCATGTCTGGAAACATCTTTCTGAGTCACCACCCACGCATTCCTTCGGGAGGATGTTGAGCTTTCGAAAAGCGGGAAGGGTTAACTGGGACTGGAGAAAAGTTTACAGACGATTCTTCTTAGGGTTTGCAAAATGTGACAATTTTTGCTTGGTGTGGTTCTTATTTGGAAAAGTGATTAAAAATATCAAATCTCAGATTAAAGTTTCAATTTTCAGATTCAAGATTTCAGAATCAAATTTTAGATTTCAAATTCAGATTTCAGATTCAGATTTCAGATTCAGATTTCAGATTCAGATTTCAGATTCAGATTTCAGATTCAGATTTCAGATTCAGATTTCAGATTCAGATTTCAGATTCAGATTTCAGATTCAGATTTCAGATTCAGATTTCAGATTCAGATTTCAGATTCAGATTTCAGATTCAGATTTCAGATTCAGATTTCAGATTCAGATTTCAGATTCAGATTTCAGATTCAGATTTCAGATTCAGATTTCAGATTCAGATTTCAGATTCAGATTTCAGATTCAGATTTCAGATTCAGATTTCAGATTCAGATTTCAGATTCAGATTTCAGATTCAGATTTCAGATTCAGATTTCAGATTCAGATTTCAGATTCAGATTTCAGATTCAGATTTCAGATTCAGATTTCAGATTCCACTTCTAAAAGTACGTTGATTAGTAGAGGTTCAGTTGGAAACATTTCGGATTATTTTTTGCTTTTTTTCAAGTGTCATCGGTCGTTTTTTGATTTAAGTTCCGGTCGACTGGGATAGTGAACTTATCCAGATTTGAATTCAAATCAAATCGCTCAGTTTACTGAGTGACAAACGACGATTCGCTGAAGTTTAAGTTCGGTGTTTTTCTCCTCTGGTATTGGGTGACTTGCAAAAATGCCGCTATAAACTGCAGTCCTCAATAAAAAAAAAACATCGAACCTTAAGAAGATAGTGGTGCGACTTGGGATATCCCCAAACGGGGCTATCACTAATACGGTGGCCCATCGCGTATGGGCAAAAGAGTGCGAGAGCAAGGGTGCTCTAAGTTCGAAACAAGCGAGTAAAGCTTTGAAGAGAGTGAATTTCGTGCAAGAGATTGAAAGCTTGCAGCGCGCGTGAGCGGGTTCTAGTTATTGCTTCTCACAAGGCTGTGCTCCTGGTGTAGCAATAGCTAGTGCAAATTGGTGTTGCATAACGCTAGGCGTTTTCTACTTGTGTTGATCCGAAAAAAAAAACCTCTTCTGAGGTGTTGTCCCCTGGAAGTGTATTAATCCAAAGGAAGCGAAAATTTGATTTCTCGGGAGGGTCCATCTCTCTGGGGGGGTAACAGAGGCAGGTCTTGCACCTCCTCTTCTTCCAAGTGTTTTTGGGCTTCCCTTTAAGTGAAAAAAAAAGAAGAAAATAGAAAGAAGAAGAAAGTTCTATCATCCAGCGCCATGACTGGCGCACCCCCCGGGGGTGGGGGTCCCACAGAAAATGTGGATTCATCCCCCATCCCCCCATTTATGCGTTCGTCAACGTTTGACGGCCGCAAAATCTATCTAAAAGTGAAACGCCCTGGAGAAAATGCAGAACCGCTACCAAACAACCCTTTCTGGTTTGCCTCATTAATTGAAAGCAAACTAGGTAAATCGCTACGCAAGGAAGTGGAAATGTCAATAGAAAGCAAAGGAGTAAGCTATTCCCTCAGTACATACAACATTCAGCTAGCCGAGGAACTGAAGAAGTTGAAGCAACTGGATCTAAACACGGAAATTGAAATCATCGACCATCCCACTTTGAATAAAACGCTGGGAATGGTTTATCAACCTGAAACGATGGATGTCTCAGAAGCGGAAATACTCGAGCAACTGAAAGGCCAAGGGGTGACTGCTGTAAGGAAAATTACTAAATTTGTAGAGAAGAAACCAATAAACACTCCACTTATGGTTCTCACTTTTGGCAGTACCCGTCTTCCCAAAGAAGTTTTCTTTGGTTGGATGAAAGTATCGGTTAGAACGTACTATGAAAGCCCGATGATTTGCCGGAATTGCCTTGAATACAGACATACAAAAAAACGCTGCAATCAAAAAACACGTTGCACTCGTTGTTCACAAAATCATTCTAACATGGAAAATAAATGCGAGGAAAAATTCCGATGCCCCCATTGTCCAGAAGGGGAGAACGAGCACTCCGCGGCGGGGAGGAAATGCCCTCTGTACCGCCATGAGGAAGCGGTCATTCGTTGTAAAACGGATGAGTCCATTTCCTGGGCGGAAGCCCGGAGAAAGGTTGGCTCGCTCAATGCTAAACCTACTTATGCATCGGTCACCGATGCGGACAGTGCTCGAAAGGATAAATTGATAGACACTTTATCGGCAAACGTTCAAAATCTCACAGAGAAAATAGAAATTCTTCTAAAAGAACGAGAAAACTATTCCAAAATCGAGGAAGAATTTCTGAACTACAAAGAAAGGGTGAAAAATTTCTTAAGAACCAACAACATCTCACCCACAATAACTCCAGTAAAGGAAAGAAGCCAGCCCAGCACACCGATAAATCAATCTGGAATGACAACCCCAACATCAAGCCAAAAACAACCAGAACAAACACAATTCCACGCTGAACTACAAAAACAACTACAAAAAACCCAGAAACAACAGAAACAAGAACCAAAAAATCCAAAACTTGGCTTCCAAGTGCCAAAAAATATTCCGAAGAAGACAACCACTTCAATGATAACCAGACAAACCAGTAAAACACAACAGCAATCACCCGCCATAAATCCCACTCCCGAAAACAACGGAAAAAGAGGAGCACAATCACCCCTCGCTGAGAAGAAAAATAACAAGAATATCAAACACAATAAAGAAGAAGAAGATGAAGAATACAGTTCAGAAGAAAGTATGGATCAGAACACACCCGAACAACAAGAAGAAATCGAAACTTCCCCACAGTTTTTTCGGAAATAGAAAATCACAAAGAAACACACCCAAACATCTAAAACCCTCAATCGAATCAACAATCAACATTCTTAGCCAGGAGGAATCACCACCCCATCTGAGGCTCAAGTGGCGTGAGTATCAGTCACTGGGTAATATGTGGAAGGGGATGGTAGCCATCCAGGACGCAATCCTCATACCTGTCGATGGTGAACCCCCTTTCACAGCCCAGATGGGTGCAACGTCGCCCCATTGTAATCGCCCCCCAAACAATATTCGAACTCCCAGATCATCTCAAACCAAACTAAGCCTAACAAACACTTTATCCACACCACAATGGGACCCCGGAGAAGGAACTAGCAGAGGGCCCGTATCCAGAAACCAAACAGCTGCAACAAGAACAACACTACCCGCACAAACCTACAAAGCCACATCTCGGCCTACCAGGTATCGAGGTCAACCATTCATCCTTCAATGGAACATGAGAGGATTCTGGCCGAACGAGGCGGAGCTGACACAGATGATCTGGGGTAAGTTACCCCTCTGCTTAATGTTGCAAGAAACTCTAACAGATTCATATAACACGCTGATAAAAAGAAACTACAATATATACAAATCAACCTTTTCCCCAAATGCCAGAAAAGGACACGCTGTAATGGGAATTCTAAAAGCAGTGCCACATGAAATGGTTGAAATAGATTCTCAGGTCCCCGCAGTTGTGGTCAAACTCTTTTCTCCCATTAAAATCACTCTTGTGTGTATCTATAACCACTTTAAAAGTGGCTACCACACAAGTACAGCGAATGCACTGGAAACGCTATTTCAAAAAATCACACCTCCTTTTCTCGTGGGTGGCGACTTTAACGCTCGTCATTTTACATGGGACGATGCTACTAACACAATGGGCGAAACCGTTGCTATGTGGGCCGCACAAAACGAAATGGTGGCATTAAACGACGGATCGAAAACCAGGTTTAGTCCAATTCAAAACCAACAGGACACGGCCATTGACATTACATTTGTCTCATCTTCCATTATAAACCGATTTAAATGGTCAACTCTCTCGGAACCATGCAACAGTGATCATATTCCAATCCTAGTAGAACTTGATGCACCATGCCCTGTTGTACCTGTTGTCAAAACATGGAAACTGATGGAGGCCAATTGGGAAAAGTACCAAACTGAGATAAGCGACGAACTTCTCACCATTTCCCGACCTAATATAAACAACATTACAACAGCAATTTTCGAGACAGCCAAACGTTCTATTCCACGTACCACAGGAAACACCTCATCTAAATATGCTCCTTGGTGGACTGAAGAAATTGGTTCCAAAATACGAGATAGAAAAGCGAAATGGAAAACTTTAAGGAAAACGCAAAAAAACGATAAACTGTGGTCGATCCGAAACGAAGAATTTCGTAAAATAAGAGCTGAAACGAGACTTCTTATTAGAGAAAGAAAAGAAAAAGCTTGGGAAGAGTTCGCCAGCTCCTTTAACTTTAACACCCCTGTTACAAAAATGTGGCAGAATTTTGGGAAAATTACTGGCCGCAAATCCACAAGAACAAGAAGGATGACAATAGACGGAACTTATACAGATGATCCCACTGTTATCGCCAACCATATTGCCGATAGCTTTCAAAAAACGTTCTCCATAGATTGTCCTCCTCTAGATAATCATTACTCACCACCTCCTTTCATATCTGCCAATGAACGCATTGATCGGAACTTTTCTACCAACGAACTAAATATAGTTTTAAGAAAATGTTCTGGTAAGTCCTCTGGTCCGGACGATATTCCGTACTGCCTCATAAAAAACATGCCCCCGGAAGGCAAAACGATTATCCTCGAAATGTACAACGATTTATGGAAAAACGGCAAATATCCTCAAGAATGGAAAACAAGCAAAGTTATTCCAATACCAAAACAGGGAGGAGCACCGGAAGCAGCCGACAACCTTCGACCGATTGCACTCACCTCCTGTTTAGGGAAAATATATGAAAGGCTGATAAACAGAAGATTGCAACAGCACCTCGAAACTGAAAACCTCCTCCATCCAAATCAACATGCATTCCGAAGTGGAATGGGCACTACTAGCTACCTGAGTAAATTTAAAGATATCATCACTGAACATCGGCACGAAAAACTGCACTCTGAAATAGTCTCACTAGATCTCGCTAAAGCCTTCGACCGGACATGGCGCCCCGGAATTCTTAGGGCATTAGAAAAAGCCCGAGTGGGGAACAGAATTTATCAAGTAGTAATGGATTTTTTGAAAAACCGTACGTTTTATGTTGCGATAGCAGGCGCACTTTCGTCTACTCGGCCCCAAAATACAGGTGTCCCACAAGGTTCAGTACTATCACCCACCCTGTTCATTCTAGTGATGAATGGGATATTTGAATCTATCCCCAGAAATATCACAGTACTTATTTACGCAGATGATATCTTGCTAGTAGTGGGAAGCAAATTCATAGCTGTGTGTCGTAAAAAACTGCAATACGGAATTGACTGCATTCTACAGTGGGCGAACAAAACTGGTTTTACAATTAACGCAAGAAAAAGCACATTGTTGCACATGTGTTCAGGAACAAGAACAAAAAAACATCGTTTTTACCAACAGAAGAAATTAACAGCCGATGGTGTTGAAATCATGCGTGCTAGAACAGCAAAAATTCTAGGAGTAGAAATCAACCAAGCAGGAAATGCAAACACTCACATCAAAAACTTAAAAAAAGAATGCACTCGCAGAACTCGGTTCCTAAATGTTCTAACCAGCTTGGGGAGCCGTGAAACGCTATTAAAAATTGGATTTGCCACGGTTATTTCGAGACTATTCTATGGCTGGGAAATTTTTGAACCTCAGGAGA